>NC_137328.1:3828957-4081457 GCF_965287045.1 Carcharhinus amblyrhynchos
GGGGGAAGGGGGAGAGGGAGGAGGGTGGGAGAGGGATGAGGAGTGTTTGTGCCCCAGCCCCAGGGGTTGGAGGAGTGGGGGGTGAGAGGGGATTGGGGAGGAGGAGGGGGGAGGGGGAGGAGGTGGGAGGAGAGAGGAGGGGAGGGAGGAGGAGGGAGGGAGGTGGGGGAGAGGGGGGAGGGGGGGAGGGGGAGGGGAGGGGGAGAAGGGGAAGGAGGGGGAGGAGTGGTGAGGGAGAGAAGAGGAGGGGGGAAGGGGAGGAGGGGGGGAGGAAGGAAGGGGGAGAAGGGGAGGAGGGAGGGGGGGAGGGAGGGGGAGGGGGGAGGGGGGAGGGGAGGGAGGGGAGGAGGGGGGGAGGTAGGGAGGGAGGAGGGGGGAGGTGGGAGGGAGGAGGGAGGGAGGAGGGGGGAAGTCGGAGAGGGGAGGGAGGAAAGAGGGGAGGGGGGACGGGAGGGGGAGGGGGGGGGAAGGGGGAGAGCGGGAGGGGGAAGGGGGAGTGGGGGGAAAGTGGGAGAGGGGGAGATGGGGAAAGGGGAAGTGGGAGAGATGGGGGCAGGGGAGGAAAGTGAGAGAGGAGAGATGGGGAGGGGGGAAGGGAGAGAGGCTGGAGGGGGGTAGTGGGGGAAAGGGAGAGAGGGGAGGGGAAGGGGAGAGGTGAGGGGAGTGATGGGGGAGGGGACGGGAGAGAGGGAGGGGGATGGGGTGATGGGGAGAGAGAGGGGTGATGGGAGGGGGGGAGGGGTGATGGGAGAGAGGAGTGGGGGGAAGGGAGAATGGAGTGGGGGAAAGGGAGAGATGGAGGGAGGGGGGGAAGGGAGAGATGCTAAGAGGGAGAAATGGGGGGTGGGGAAGAGGGAGAAGGGGGGAAAAGAAGGGGAGAGTTCATCTTGAATCATAGAACCCAACAGTGCAGAAAGAGGCCCATCGAGTCTGAACATAAGAACATAAGAAATAGGAGCAGGAGTAGGCCAACTAGCCCTTCGAGCCTGCCCCGCCATTCAATAAGATCATGGCTGATCTGTCGTGGCTCAGTTCCACTTTCCCGCCCTCTCCCCATAACCCTTAATCCCCTCTCTCATCAAAAACCCATCAACCCGCGTCTTAAAAATATTTAGCGAGGCAGCCTCCACCACTTCAACGGGCAGAGAATTCCAGAGATTCACCACCCTTTGAGAGAAGAAGTTCCTCCTCAACTCCGTTCTAAACCGCCTCCCCCTTTATCTTGAGGCTGTGCCCCCTAGTCCTACTGTCCTTTCTGAGCGGGAAGAGTCTCTCCACCTCTATCCCATCCATCCCATTCATCATCTTATACGTCTCAATGAGATCTCCCCTCATTCTTCTAAACTCTAACGAGTACAAGCCTAATCTATTCAGCCTCTCCTCATAGCTCAACCCCCTCAACTCCGGCATCAGCCTAGTAAACCTCCTCTGCACTCCCTCCAAGGCCAAAATATCCTTGCGTAAGTACGGCGCCCAAAACTGCACACAGTACTCCAGCTGTGGCCTCACCAATGCCCTATACAGCCGCAGCAAGACCTCCCTACTTTTATATTCAATCCCCCTCGCTATGAAGGCCAGCATCCCATTTGCCTTCCTGACCACCTGCTGCACCTGCAAGCTGGGTTTTTGCGACTCATGCACAAGGACCCCGAGTGTCTGCACTGAACACAATTCCACCCAGGCCCTACCCCCATTTCCCTACATATTACACACACTAATCCCTCCAACCTACGCATTCCTGGACACTAAGGGGCAATTTCTTAGCGTGGATCAACCGAATCCACACATCTTTGGACTGATGGGGGAGAGGTGGTGAGATGGAGACAGGGAGATAAATGTAAGGGGGAGAAGAAGAGAGAAAGAAATAGAGTGAGAAGGGTGAGAAAAGGAGAGACAGGGATGGGGGAGAGGAGGCAGAGGAAGTAGAGAAGGATAGGGAAAGAGAAGTTGATAAATAGGGAGGGAGATGGATAAAGTTAATGAAAGGGGGGGAACCAATGGGGAGAGAGAATGGGGTGGGAGATACAGAGCCAGAAATTGAGAGAGTGGGAATTGGGGGAGAGAGAAATGGAGAAAAGCGGAGTGAGAAATAGAGGGAAAGATTGGCTAGAGAGGGGAGAGGCAGAGAGAAATGAGTAGTGGTAAAATTGAAGAAATCAGGAATAGGAGGTAGAGAGAAATTGTGGGGGAAGAAAAGAAGAGAGAAATGGAGAACAATAAAGAGCCATTCAAGCCCACACCCCTTGAATGAATTTATTAAACTGTTGCTGAGAGAATGTAGAGAGTATATTTTTTCTGGTATGTGGAGGTGTGAGATGCTGTTAATGTGCTGTGTTGACTCATAACTAAGGTTGTTAATTCCTCCTACAGGTGCACAGATATGCAAAGATATGCTTTTTAACAAACCTTAGGGAAGGTTGAGTTTTTGTGCTCACACATGCATGCTTGTAAACGGGGCAGTGTTCAGTGTTACAGTATGCCAGGTTCATTCAGGTGAAGGTGCTTTCGGAGTGAAGAGATTGGCCAGAGTTTTGTTTCCTATACAGGTAACGGCGTTGATAGTTTGCAAACCTGAAGGAGAGGTGGGGGAGGTAAGTCTATCCGGTCTTGCCAGTGTGTTGGCAAATAGTGTGTGCCCTGCTGCAAGAAGAAAAGTGAGGCATTAATTTCTCGCTGTTTATCGTATTAGTGCAATGTTTGTTTTTGCATGAAAGACTTTGGAAAGGCAAAGTTGTTTAGTTATGCAACACAGCGTTAACATACTGGGCACAGTAGAAGTGACTATGCTTTTGCTTTGGTCATGTGTGTATACTTGTATCTAAATGTTTAAATGTGCATGATTATGTATAAACAAAATGTGTCAAATTTTCCCAAACTTGTTTCTGTTAGAGTGTAACTGAATTTAAATCTGTGTCTAATCAAGCAAAATATTTAAAAAATAAAGCACAAATATTTCTAAATGTGGTTCATTTCGGAATATCCCCCCCACCCCCCAAGTTTCTGATGCCTCTCACCCTTTTTACTCAATGGCAGCAAAAGTCATGGATCAAAATTGACCTTTTAGGCATGGTTCGCTGTTGAAGAATAGGTGAAATGGGTTAATCTTTTAAAGTATACGGTTTAATTGTTGCCAATAGCAGAGCAAGTTAGGAATTGTTTACATCGAACCTGTGTGGTGTATGGCATGTTTAATCCAAAATTTTGAGCTTTTAGTTTTCCTTAACTTTAATGTTACTGTCTAATTTATTTTTTAAACGATTTCTCAGATTGAGCAGTTTGTTTTTTCTGTAGTCTTCGAGGAGGATACCTTTATCTTATCAATAGACTTGAACCTGTAAATATTATGAAACAGTTCTGGAGGTGACTTACAAATTCTCATTCTGCACTCCTTGCAGGATACTTGTATCAAATAAGTTATTAAAGATACGTTACTAAGAAATGCAGTCCAGTAAATCAGATTTTGTTTTACAAAGAGTGCAGGCTAAACATCGTCACATTTCAGCAGGAGTCAATAACTTTCAAAAGTGGAATCTTTATAATATTGTGTTAGTCAGAACTCTGCATATCTGAAAACAGCTGGTTTCTGGTTGTATTCAGATTTACTACACATATCTCACCTCACAACATGATGCAAAACAAAAGATCCTTTATTTAAATATGTTAACATTCTGCAGTGGGTTTTATCTCATAATTAAGTTTTTAAAAAGTTGAACAAGAATGATAGGGGGCGGCACAGTGGTTAGCACTGCTGCCTCACAGCGCTAGGGACCTGGGTTCAATTCCAGCCTCGGGTCATTGTCTGTGTGGAGTTTGCACGTTCTCCCTGTGTCCGGGTGGGTTTCCTTTGGGTGCTCCGGTTTCCTCCCAGAGATGTGTGGGTTAGATTGATTGGCCGTGCTAAATTGACCCTGGTGTCAGGGGAACTGTCAGGGTAAATGTGTGGGATTATGGTGATAAGGCCTGGATGGGATTGTAGTCAGTGCAGACTCAATGGGCCAAATGGCCTGCTTCTGCACTGTAGGGATTCTATGAATAATTTCATCGATTAGTTTTCAAACACAAAATAATCAGTAATGTAGAGGTAGAGAGCTAGTCCTCAAAGACAGTAACTTCATTCCCCCCTCAACATCGACAGCTCGTGTTTGTGTAGCACCTTTTAAGATAAAATGTTCTACAGTCAAAATTCGACACCGAGTCATGTAAGGAGGTGTTATGCAAAGAGCATGGTGAAAAAAATTGGAGTGTCTGAAGGAGGGAGAATTGGAGGGGATTCCGGAGTTTAGGGTCTTTGGGGTGATGGTTAAAATGGGGAGGCCAGAATGAAAAGGGTACAAAGACCTCATGATTGTATGGCTTGGAGGTGTTACGGGGATAGGGAAGGATAAAGCCACTGAGGAACTAGAAAACATGGAAGAGAATTTTACGACTGAGGCGTGCCTATGTAGGTCAGGGTCGAGCTTTGCTAACTCTTGGCTAGGTGACTGAATAGTAAAACTACCAGGTCCTTTGCTGTCCTGTCATTCACAGGTGGTTTGTGGAGAGGCAGTGTGGAACACCGATCAGGTGAGGGGGAGAGAAATTGTTCAAGGTGATTTTCACAGACACAAAATAAATATTGTCCCACAAAGCACGTATTTTAGACTGTTGGCAAATATAGGCTCTTGTTCACTTGTCATATCAGTTGTATCATGTGCCTTCTAACCCTGTCACCTTCAGGTTTACCTTTACAAGTTATACCTTACGGGCGGCACAGTGGTTAGCACTGCTGCCTCATGTTGCCAGAGACCCATGTTCAATTCCCGGTTTGGGTGACTGTCTGTGTGGAGTCTGCACATTCTCCCCGTGTTCTGTGTGGGTTTCCTCCTGGTGCTCCGGTTTCCTCCCACAGCCCAAAAGATGTGCGGGTTAGGTGGATTGGCCGTGCTAAATAGCCCTTTAGTGTCAGGGAGACTAGCTAGGGTAAATGCATGGGATTATGGGACTAGAGCCTGTGAGGGATTGTAGTCGGTGCAGACTGGATGGGCTGAATGGCCTCCTTCTGCACTGTAGGGATTCTATGAAGCAAGTTAAAGTCAGGAATTGTCCAAGGACGAATAAGTAAAGTTGTTTGCCTCTGTTGAATCATCTTTCCTTACTCGTACAGCAGCTGAACAAACCTCTCTTTAATTTCATGTATTTTTATCAGTCAAACTTTAAATTGTTTGTTAAATTTTCCTACCTGAACTCATAACCTATAAATACATCACCTGCTGTCATACTTGTATTGATTCCAATACCTGCCCAGATCCAAGTGAATGCTTATTTGTTTAAAATTTGTCACAGAGATTGCATGCAAGTTATAGTTAGATTTGAATGTTTATTTAAATAGCACCTTTAACAGCTCCAGGTTAAGTCACAGCATTGTTTAACTCCTTCAGTGGCGGATTGGCATTGCACTTTGATTATTTTAAACCCCTTTTTGTCAAGCTGAATTTTAAACGTGTATAAACTTGTAGCACTGTGCAATAATCTAACTTGGATACCTTTGAATTTTTGGGGAGGGGGGTGTTGGGAGGGACAATTCAGCAGGAAAGGGGAATTTTTGCATATTATTAGTCTGCCGCTTTTTATATATTTTGTTTCCTTCTGGTGTTTATTTCTCCTCTCTAATCATCGATCAGAATCGAGATGAGGGTGACCTGTGTATGCCAAGAGAGCTTGTGGTGCAGTGGGTAGCTCCCCTGTGCCATAAGCTCCGAATTAGAGCCCCACTTCAGGACTTGGTGACCATAGAAGGCACGTCCGTAACACGGCCAAACTGTCCACCACCCACCTTCAAATCCTTCCTGCGTCAGCGGAATGAGCAGGAGTGTTTGTTGGTCAGGCATGCTTGGTGCAGAGTGGCGCTGCTTCAAGCTGTAAGCTTCTGGCGATGGACTAGTCACCTGTTCCAGGAAGAACTAGCTATGCATAAGCACATAGGGTGGCACAGTGGTTAGCACTGCTGCCTCACAGCACCAGGGGCCCAGGTTCGATTCCCAGCTTGGGTCACTGTCTGTATGGAGTTTGCACGTTCTCCCCATGTCTGCATGGGTTTCCTCCAGGTGCTCCAGTTTCCTCCCACAGTCCAAAGATGTGTGGGTTAGGTGGATTGGCCGTGATAAATTGCTCCTTAGTGGCATGGGGTTATGGAGATAAGGCCTGGGTGGGATTGTGGTCAGTGCAGACTCGATGGCCAAATGGCCTCCTTCTGCACTGTAGTGATTCTATGATTACATGATCTCACCTGTAGACCTTTCGCATTGCAGCATTACCTCACAACTGAATTGAAATTAGGGGTGGCATGGTGGCACAATGGTTAGCATTATTTCGTCACAGCACCGGGGTCCTGGATTCGATTCCCGGCTTGGGTCTCTGTCTGTGTGGTGTTTACACATTCTCCCTATGTCTGCGTGGGTTTTCTCCAGGTGCTCTGGTTTCCTCCCACAGTCCGAAAGATGTGCTGGTTAGTTGTGTTATCTGAGCTAATATTCTCCCTCAGTGTCCCCGAACAGGTGCCGGAGCATGGCAACGAGGGGATTTTCACAGTAACTTCATTGCAGTGTTCGTGTAAGCCTACTTGTGACACTAAATTGCCCCATGTGTCCAAAGTTGTATAGGCTGGGGGGAGTAGTGGGTAAATACATGGGGTTACGGGTATAGGGGCGAGGGCAAAGGGGAATGGACAGGCATGGGTGAGATGCTCTTTCAGGGAGTCAATGCAGGTTCAATGGGCTGAATGGCCTCCTGCAGTGTAGGGATTCTGTGTTTTATCTGCCTTGTGCATCACCAGACGTGGAAAAGCCTCTGAATCTAATTATGTACAAAACCCATGTTTTTCATTCTTGGATACCCAAAATTGGTGGAAAGGCAAAGTGTGCGGAGGGTGGGGAGAGTCTACAGAAGGATCTAGATAGGCTGGGCGAATGGGCCAGGAAATGGCAAATGGAATTTAATGTTGGTAAGTGCGAGGTGGTCCACTTTGGTAGGAAGGATTATTACTTAAGTGGAGAAAAACTGCAGCAGGCGACGGTGCAGAGGGACCTCGGGGTCCTTGTGCATGAGTCGCAAAAACCCAGCCTGCAGGTGCAGCAGGTGGTCAGGAAGGCGAATGGGATGCTGGCCTTCATAGTGAGGGGGATTGAATATAAAAGTAGGGAGGTCTTGCTGCGGCTGTATAGGGCATTGGTGAGGCCGCAGCTGGAGTACTGTGTGCAGTTTTGGGCGCCATACTTACGCAAGGATATTTTGGCCTTGGAGGGAGTGCAGAGGGGGTTTACTAGGCTGATACCAGAGTTGAGGGGGTTGAGCTATGAGGAGAGGCTGAATAAACTGGGTTTGTACTCGTTAGAGTTTAGAAGAATGAGGGGAGATCTCATTGAGACGTATAAGATGATGAATGGGATGGATAGGATAGAGGTGGGGAGACTCCTCCCGCTCAGAAAGGATAGTAGGACTAGGGGGCATAGCCTCAAGATAAAGTGGGGGTGGTTTAGAACAGAGTTGAGGAGGAACTTCTTCACTCAAAGGGTGGTGAATCTCTGGAATTCTCTGCCCGTTGAAGTGGTGGAGGCTGCCTCGCTAAATATTTTTAAGACGCGGGTTGATGGGTTTTTGATAAGAGAGGGGATTAAGGGTTATGGGGAGAGGGCGGGAAAGTGGAACTGAGCCACGACAGATCAGCCATGATCTTATTGAATGGCGGGGCAGGCTCGAAGGGCTAGTTGGCCTACTCCTGCTCCTATTTCTTATGTTCTTATGTATTGAGACCAACATTCTTCTTCCTTCTTGCAGTCAACTTGTATATTACTAACCCCTATTAAAGGCCAACATCATTTCCTTCTGCATTTCCCTGAATTCCAATTTAATATACTCAATTACTTTTAAATTGAATTAATAGAGACACAAGTGGTTGTTTGCAGCTTAAGGCACCTCCCTCTGAAGTACTTGGACTCTCTATAAGGAGTTGGCTAATGTGATAGGGTGCTGGAAAGTGATAAACTCTGAAACCTAAACGACTTGCTTCAAATTATTTGACAGTTGCTGAAAACAGTTGGGAATCTCTGACCCTCTGGCTTGCCCTGTCTGTGGAGTGTGACTGGATCGCTCACTTCATACCTTGCCAGCAGAAGTAAGATTAATGTTACCTTCTCACCCCCTGCCTCCCCTCCCCCAGACTCTGATTCTATCTAGTGCAGTGTTTGCAATGGGGAGTCATCAGTATGTGACACTTGAATGGATAGGATTTTTGTGTCTGAATATTACTAATGTGAGCTGTTCCTTACTGAGCTACTACATTGTGTTTTTGAGAGTTTTAATGTTCTGTTAACATTACTGAAAATTCATGGCTACTTTTATTTCATCACGGTGTGGTGTGTGTGTGAATAAGTTCCCTCCCTCCCGCAGAGGGGGTCAAAGACTGTTTATCTTGTGGCTTTCAGCTCCCAAGTGTTGAGAAAACTGTACAGCCCTGGCTGTCGGATACTAGGAAGCAGAGACAGAAGGCTGAGGGCATCTTTGTACTGTTCCCATCTGCTGATTATTGACCGGTGTCTGTTCCTCACCCCGCTGGGTCGCGAGACTGTGTGGGATGTTAGCAGGAACGTAATGGACTCGAGAACACCAGCTGGCACTTGTAAAGCACCTTTTGAAAGGCTCCAGTGAATTATCGGGCAATGCGGAGGGAGGAAGGATTGTGGAGGAGTTGTGAATTTTCTTGCTGGCTGTTTCATCATGCAGTATTTCCCTCCGTACCATTGCTGTCGGGGCCCCAGCGCTCGCTCGAGTTGCCAGGCAACAGGAAGTGTAATGTTCTGTTTCTCTCTGGTGGAGACACCAGCTAGCGGTAAAATGCTGGGGTGCGGAGTGTGGGGTCCCCGGCCTTGAGCAGTTTAATTATGGGATCTCCACACAAAGGAACATCGTGTGGAGTGTTTGTACCTGGAAAGTCATTAGCAACGGACAGCCCTTTATTCAACACTAATTGATTTGGTTGAAAGTCCAGACAAGAACAGAGAAATTTGACATGTATTAGCAAGACAGAGAATGAAAGAGCTTGCTTTTCTGTAGTGTTTATTTCAGAATGTTCCTCAGCACTTTACAGCCTATTGTTGAACCGATACAATGTGGGAAACATGCAGCGAGT
This sequence comes from Carcharhinus amblyrhynchos, assembly GCF_965287045.1. Taxonomy (NCBI): domain Eukaryota; kingdom Metazoa; phylum Chordata; class Chondrichthyes; order Carcharhiniformes; family Carcharhinidae; genus Carcharhinus; species Carcharhinus amblyrhynchos. The sequence goes on from NC_137328.1 coordinate 3,838,121, forward strand.
TCTCACCAACAGCAATGTGACAATGAGCAGATCATCTGTTTTTGGTGATGTCAGTTGAGGGGTAAACTACGCCCAGGGCAGCCCCCTTCCCCCACCCCAGTATATTTTCAATCCACCCAAGAATTCCGGGTGCTCCGGTTTCCTCCCACAGTCTCTGAGAGACGTGCTGGTTAGGTACGTTGACCCCAACAGGCGCCGAATTGTGGCCACTCGGGGAATTTCACACTAACTTCATTGCAACGTTAATGTAAGCCTTACTTGTGACTAATAAAAATAAAACTTCAGCTTAAAACTTACTTTGGCTTAACATGTCGCTTGAAGCCTGCACTTTGAAAAGGCAACTCCCACTTGGTTACGGTTGGGAACTTTCTAACCCCTCAGGAGATTGCAGTTTTGTGAAGCAGCTTGGTATTGTTAACCAGGTGCTGTATCAGTGCAGGTTGTTGGTGTTGCATTTTTATTGCTGAACTTCGGGGTTCAAGTTGAGGAGGGTGCACCCAGCCCCTCATTGGCTGGAGCCTGATCTGGAAGCATCCATTCGTCGATGTGCTTTGTAAATCCTCCGATTTGGATGCTTACTTTATTCGAGGGTTAGTTCATCTTGTCATATCCTGGTTATTTATCCTGAGAATGTGGATTGGCCATGTGGGTCATGGGTCTATTGCAGATGCTTAGTTCAGTGGCATCAGTTACTGTCTTTAATACGACCATAGAATAGAATCGCACAAGCAGTCCATTCTGCCCATTAAGCCTGCACTGACTTCCCAAAAGAGTATCCCACCCAGGTCCACACACCTTCCCTATCCTCATTTACCATAGCCACTCCACCTAACCTGCACATCTTTGGAGTAGGCACAGTAAGTAGTCTTACAACAACAGGCTAAAGTCCAATAGGCTTATTTGGTAGCACAAGCTTTTGGAGCACTGCCCCTTCATCAGGTGCCTCACTGATGAAGGAGTAGTGCTCCAAAAGCTTGTGCTACCAAGTAAACTTGTTGGACTTTAACCTGTTGTTGTAAGACTACTTACTGTGCCTGCCTCAGTCCCATGCTGGCAACTCTACGTCATCTTTGGAGTGTGGGAGGAAACCAGAGCACCCAGGAAGAGACAGGGAGAGTGTGCAAACTCTACACAGACAGTGACCTAAGACTGGAATTGAAGCCAGGTTCCTGGTGCTGTGAGGCAGCAATGCTAACCGCTGTGCCACCCTGGCACAGTCTGAGTTCCTTGCTGTACAGGAGTTGATGAGTGCAGGCCGATGAGATTCAACAGGAAAGGCGGCCATGATTCAGACAACTCTTGCTCATGTAGTTTGGGACAATTCGAATGAAGATATTAGAGATTGCAGGTGGCTACCTGAATAACAGCAGCACACACTTCTTCACGGTGTTTGTTCTGGCTAATTAATCTTCTCCAATGCAAGAGGATGTAACTTGACTCTGCAGATGAATTTGAGAAGGAAATTAATTCTGGTGCATGAATAAATTAGGGAAATGAGGCATGTTGAATAACAAAAATGCACCCAAATAGCCTTCACTCTCATTAGAAGAGTCTTTAATACAATGGGTAGACCCGCACACTCAATGTTGACTTGCTCCTTCACAAGTAGTCATAGAGGTGGGTACAATTCTGTCTTTCAAAAAAAAGCATTTAGACAGTTACATGAGTAAGATGGGTGTAGAGGGATATGGGCAATTGGGACTAGCTTCAGGGTTTAAAAAAAAGGATGGTATGGACATGAAGGGCCTGTTTCCATGCTGTAAACCTCAATGATTCTATGACAAGCTGGCTATTAGTGGAGATTTAAAGGCGGTCTAATTAGGAATTGTGATTGGGGATTGTATTACCTGCATTTAGATTGCCTGGTGAGACATTGCTGTTTCTGTATGATTCAGCTCCTTAAATTTGAGATTAAATTCAGATAGTGAAGTGGTCACAGGCTGCAAGGTGCCGGCAAGAGAGGAAGAACTCACTGGAAAATAAAGATTTACATAAGGAGCTCCTTTCACAGTCTGCTGATGTTCCAAAGCACTTTCCAGCCAATGATGTAATACTGTGGAAGTGTGGTCATAAAGTGTAATCACTGTTGTAATATAGGAAGCATGACAACCAAGCTACACACAGCAAGATCCCACAAACAGCTGTAGATACTGCGCGGTTTTAGTAAATTAATGCCACAGGATTTTTTTTTACCTCCACCTGAGAGGGCAAGACAGGCGTTAGTTTAGCAGCACACAGGAAAAATGGCACATCGGACAGTGCAGCACTCCCTGAGTACTGCATTGGGAGTGTCAACTCAGACTCTGCTTGAATCTCTGGAATTTGAACCCTCAATCTCCTGAGCCCCGGCTCCACTGTGGAAAAGATTTGCATTGATTCAGGCATTAAGTGTCGAGAAAGGTAGATTGTGTTTGTCATTGAAACTTATTACAAACGGCTGTTGGGCTTGTGAACAGGAGCAAGTAAATATTGTACAGTCCATTTAAACACTAATACAGATGTGTGCATCCCAAACACTCAACACAACTAAAAGCTGAGTGATGTTGAAGGAATTTTTTTAAACAAACTCAGTTCTGACTTGGGGTTGGAGATTCTTTCATTTTGGGTGGAAAAGAAGATTCAAAAACTTTGCCTCCAATGATTTGTTTTAAGATTTTAGGGGCAGCACAGTGGTCAGCACTGCTGCCTCACGCCACCAGGAACCTAGGTTTGATTCCGGCCTCAGGTCACTGTCTGTGTGGAGTTTGCACATTCTCCCCATGTCTGCGTGGGTTTCCTCCCACACTCCAAAGATGTGCAGGTTAGGTGCTAAATTGCCCTTTAGTGTCCCAAGATGTGTATGTAAGGAGGATTAGTCAGGTAAATACTTGGGGTTAAGGGCAATGGGTCTGGGTGGGATTGCCCCTTTGTGTCAGGGGGATTACAAGGAAAGGGCTTGGGTGGGACTGAGGTAGGTGCAGACTCAATGGGCCGAATGGCCTCTTTACACTGTAGGAATTCTATGATTAAATTTAGCAAGAATTTTTTCTTTCAGTCATGTTTCAGTTTTTATTATTTATTGATCAGTTGTGGTAATTTTCTCCACTGTAGCTGTTGTGTTTTCACAACATTTCAAAACTGCAATAGTTAGCTCTTAATTTAAATCACACCATTCTTAACAGACAGAGTGTGTTCTTGTTTAGTTCTTTTACTGTCCTGAGCCTAGTATTTTCATAGAATCATCGAATGTGTTTCATCGATAATAATTTCCGCACCAAAGGAGGCCATTCAGCCCATTAAGCCCATGATGGCAGCCCTCAGGAGCAATTCCGCCAGTCCCACTCAGCCTTTTCTACCTGTAGCCCTGAACATGTTTCCTCCTCGGGTGAATGTCCAATTTGTATCTGTTCAGCATGATTGAATCTGCCTCCACCACTCACTGCATTAAATAGTTTTTCTTCTTCATTAACTTTTTGCTGTTTTAACCATTATTGATGTTTATTGACCCTTAGGCCTATGGGAGCAGTTTCTCTCTCTCTCTCTACTCTGGCCAAACACTTCTGATAAATTACGATAAGGAGTAGGAGTAGGCCATTTCGCCTCTCGAACCTGCTCCACCATTCAATAAAATCATGGCTGATATCATGGTCTTTCCTTTCTGTCCTCTGGAATGCTTGACTTCCCTATCAAACAATAATCTGTCTAACTCATTGAATTTGTCCACTAATCCAGCCTCTCCTGCTCGCTGCAGGAGAGCATTTCAAATGATTTTATTTGATTTATTATTGTCACGTGTATTAACATCCAATGAAAAGTATTGTTTCTTGCACGCTATTCAAAGCATACCATTCATAGAGAAGGAAACGAGCAGGTGCAGAATGCAGTGTTACAGTCATAGCCAGGGTATAGAGAAAGATCAACTGTAAGGTAGGTCCATTCAAAAGTCTGACAGCAGCAGGGAAGAAGCTGTTCTTGAGTCGGTCGGTACGTGACCTCAGACTTTTGTATCTTTTTCCTGATGGAAGAAGGTGGAAGAGAGAACGCCCAGGGTTCGGGGGTACTTAATTATGCCGGCTGCTTTGCCGAGGCAGTGGGAAGTGTAGACAGAGTCAGTGGATGGGAGGCTGGTTTGTGTTTTGGATTGTAGTTCCTTGCAGTCTTGGGCAGAGCAGGAGCCCATACCAAGCTGTGATACAACCAGAAAGAATGCTTTCTATGGTGCATCTGTAAAAGTCGGTGAGAGTCGTAGCTGACATGCCAAATTTCCTTAGTCTTCTGGGAAAGTAGAGGCGTTGGTGGGGCTTTTTTAACTATAGTGTTGGCATGGGGTTACCAGGATAGGCTGTTGGTGATCTGGACACCTAAAAACTTGAAGCTCTTGGATCATCTGAGAGAAGAAATTCCTCCTTATCTCCATCTTAAATGGGAGACCTCTTATTTTTAAAATATGCCCCCTAGATGGGTGGCTCAGTGGTTAGCACTGCTGCCTCACAGCGCCAGGGACCCGGGTTCGATTCCCGGCTTGGATCACTGTCTCTGCGGAGTCTGCACATTCTCTCCAGGTCTGTGTGCGTTTTCTCCAGGTGCTCCCATTTCCTCCCACAGTCCGAAAGACGTGCCGGTTAGGTGCATTGACCGTGCTAAGTTCTCCCTCAGTATACCCAAATAGACACTGGACTATGGCGACTTGGGGACTTTCACAGGAACTTCACTGCAGTGTTAACGTAAGCCTACTTGTGATACTAATAAATTTTAAAAAATACTTTAGTGTTGGTTACTTCTGTTTCCCAATTCCACAAATTGTTGTTTCTGTGTTCTTCCGCTGGTGTTTCGGATTGTGTTTCCTTTCTATCCCTCTCTTTCCTGTGACCAAGTCGCCTCTGATGTTTGTTCCCTTCTGATTATGTGTTTTCTTTAAATTGAATTTTCTCTGGGATTATTTTTCATCCCAAAATAAGATCACCGTCTTGAGGCTGGTGCCTAAGTCTCTCCTGGTTCTATTCCTTCTCTGCCCCCGTTTCAACAGGTCACGTATGCAGCTGAAGCCTACACTTACTCTCAGCTTGCCATCTTTCAGACAAGACGCTAATCCTCTTCCTGTGGATTCTGTGGCATGGTTTTGAAGAGCAGGGACTACTCTGGGGCATCTGGTTGAATATTATATTTCTCAACCAACCCCACTATAAACAAATAAATCAGTCATAGAGATTTACAGCATGGAAGCATCACCCCAACCTGTCCATGTGTCCTTTTTTTAAACCACTAAGCTGTTCCCAATTGTCCGCATTTGGCCCATATCCCTCTATACCCATCTTACCCATATAACTGCCTAAACGCTTTATAAAAGACAACATTGTACTTGCCTCTACTACTACCTCTGGCAGCTTGTTCCAGACACTCAGCACCTTCTGTGTGAAAAAATTGCCCCTCTGGACCCTTTTGTATCTCTCCCCTCTCACCTTAAACCCATGCCCTCTAGTTTTAGGCTCCCCTACCTTTGGGAAAAGACCTAGCTGATCTACACCCCTCATTATTTTGTAGACCTCTGTAAGATCACCCCTAGACCTCCTACGCCCCAGAGAAAAAAGTCCCAGTCTATCCAATCTCTCTTCACAACTCAAATTATCAAGTCTCAGTAATATCCTGGTAAATCTTTTCTGCACTCTTTCTAATTTTCCCACTTTTCACGTTACTATTTCTGGGAGCTTGCAAATTGGCTGCAGCATTTCCAACATTATATCCCTGGCCACACTTTTAATTCAATTACCATATAAGTGCTTTTGAGGTGTTCTGAGTTTGTGAAAAGGAACAGATAAATGCAAGTCCTTTAGATCCACAAATGTTGGGGAAAAATATAACCTCAAAAGTTATCACATTTTTAATATGAAGTCTGGGTTAATCTTTTTCTCTTCCATTCCTTTTGCAGTGACTCAGCTGTGGGTTGGCCGTTGGGTTTGGAATTTGGGTTGCCAACAGTGATTAGATGTATCTCTGGAGGTTTTGTCACACTACTCTTCCCCACCACCAACACTCCAGCCATTACCAATACATCCATCCTCGTATCGCACTACCCTCCTAAGCCAATTGAGAAGCAAAAAGACTCAACTGGATGACAAACAGCCTTTTTACCCACTCTCTCCACCTCCCCCTTCCCCTCCCGCTCCCCCTCCCCCTCCTCCTCCTGCTCCCCCTTTTCAATATTGTGATATCTGATAAAAAGAAATGTTCAAAGAAAATGCTGAACCTATTTTAATGTCCCGATGATCTTTCTCCCTGGTTGCAGTGTCTTGACAATTAATCTCCAACTCCTGCAGACTCCAGGCCAATCCTGGTGGGCTGGCATCCCAATTTAGAATTAGTTCATGCCAGTCGTGATTCTGCAAAACTCGTGCTGAAAACAAAATACAAAGGGACTCATATAGACCAAACAAGACCTCAAGTATGCCAGTCACAACTCTTGACACAAACTCTGCGGGATCCCTAGAATGAAGAGTTTGTCGTATCAGCAACAGTTGAGGACTCTGGGTCTATACTCGTTAGAGTTTAGAAGGATGAGGGGCGATCTTATTGAAACTTACAGGATACTGTGAGCCCTGGATAGAGTGGACGTGGAGAGGCTGTTTGTACTAGTAGGAAAAACTAGAACCAGAGGGCACAATCTCAGGCTAAAGGGATGATCCTTTAAAACACAGATGAGGAGGAATTTCTTCAGCCAGAGGTAGTGGACCTGTGGAACTCTTTGTCACAGAAGGCTGTGGAGGCCCAATCATTGAGTGTCTTTAATTCAGAGATAGATAGGTAAGGGGATCAGGGATTATGGGGAAAAGGCAGGAGAATAGGGATGAGAAAAATATCAGCCATGATTGAATGGCAGAGCAGACTCGATGGGCCGAGTGGCCTAATTCTGCTCCTGTGTCTTATGGCCTTATGGGAGGCCCACTTCAGGAAATGTTTATTGCAGATGACTCTTCAAAAATTTGGGGGAAGGCAAAACCAAAATCAAACCGACATGGTTTGAGGCAGCACAGTGGTTAGCACTGCTGCCTCACAGCGCCAGGGACCCGGGTTCAATTCCGGCCTTGGGTCACTGTCTGTGTGGAGTTTGCACGTTCTCTCCATGTCTGCGTGGGTTTCTTCTGGATGCTCCGGCTTCCTCCCACAGTCCAAAGATGTGCAGGTCAGGTGGATTGGCCATGGCAAATTGTCCCAAAATGTGTAGGTTTAGGGGGTTAGCAGGGTAAATGTGTGGGGTTATGGTGATAGAGTCTGGGTAAAATGTTCTTTTGATGAGTCAGTCGATGGGCTGAACGGCCTATTCCTCCACTCTAGGGATTCTGAGTTGTTTATCAAAAGTGGGAGCTTTCTGTTGCCCAGGAAACCTGGTATTAGTCTCCATGGAGAGTTTTTTTTTAAAAATGATTTCTTTTTGGCAGTGATGCAGAGTTGCAAGCCTAATTAATATGAAGATGTAGCCTCATAAACGGCCATTATCAAGTATCTCTGGCATTTCTTAAATGACTCAGGAGATACGGGCAAGTTGAGGGTGACCTCTGCTCACTGATCTTTTTGTTTATTATTTATTAGTATCATGAATAAGGCTTACATTAACACTGCAATGAAGTTACTGTGAAAATCCCCTAGCCACCACACTCCGGCACCTGTTTGGGTACACTGAGGGAGAATTTAGCATGGGCAGTGCACCTAACCAGCGTGCCTTTCGGACTGTGGGAGGAAACCAGAGCACCCTATGGAAACCCGTGCAGACATGGGGAGAATGTGCAAACTCCACACAGACAGTGACCCAAGGCGGGAATCGAACCCGGGTCCCGGGCGCCGTGAGGCAGCAGTGCTAATCGTTACGTAGGTTTGTCCTGGAGTCTAACAGGTTTGAAAATTCATCTCTAGTCATTGCTGAGAACAAGACCTCGACAGAAGTGCTGCAGGATATTTGAGATAAAATCTTTCTTTTTTGCTTTGAACGTTTCTGGTTATTTAGTTCTTAAAAAAAATACAGGAGATGGTGTCAGATTAAAGTCCATTTGACATGAATCATCCAGTCAGGAAGCCAAGAGTCTGCTTGCTGTCCAATTGGCTGTCGGAAGATGAGAATGGACAGGTTGACTGACCAATAGTGTGAGTGTGAAGGCGGGGCAGCAGGAAGTCAGGTGATATAGCTCCAGGAATACATTGCACAAAGTTGGTAACCCAAAAAAAATGTTTCAGCTGTTCTACAATAAGCTGCTTAAAGCTGTTAACTTATTTTGAGTGCATACCATAAATAATCCCTTTCTTTTATTTGTACTTTGAAACATAAACCTTACACAAAGGATTTTTGGTTTGACAGTACTGCTTTAAAGATCACCTTTAGCAGTGGTTCCAAATGATAAAGGGATATTGATCTGGAGAACCTGTTTCCAGTGGCAGGAGGATGGGTGAGCAGCAGAGACAGGTTCAGGAGAACTGACAAAATGTTAAGAGAGGCGAGGAGACGAGATTTTCTTTGAACTCAGTGAGTTGTCAATGATGTGGAAAGTGCTGCTTGACAGGAGCTGTTGGAAACAGAATCAGTTGTAAATTTCAGAAGATAATTTGACATTCGCTTGGAAAGCAGACAGTATCAGGGCTGTGTAGACAGAACAGGGTTATTTAGATGGCCTTTTTAAAGGGGCTATCACAGACATGATGGGCTGCCTGGCCACCTTTCTATACTGTGATTCGCTGATGCAGTGGCGATCTGCCCTGACACTCAAGGTGGTGAATCGTGCTGTCTGCACAGCAGAGTTAATGCAACAATAACTTAGATTTATTCAGCACCTGTAAACATGAATTATCCCCAAGACACTTTTCAAGAGCATTATCAAAGACAGTTCAGGCAGATGACCAAAAGCTTGGTCAAAGAAATAGGTTTTAAGGAATGTCTTACAGGAGGGAGAGGGTGAGAAGGGAAGGAATGGAGACAGATTCACACAGCGAGTGGTTAGGATCTGTGTGAGAGTGCGGGGGAGACAGATTCACACAGCGAGTGGTTAGGATCTGTCTGAGAGTGCGGGGGAGACAGATTCACACAGTGAGTGGTTAGGATCTGTCTGAGAGTGCGGGGGAGACAGATTCACTCAGCGAGTGGTTAGGATCTGTGTGAGAGTGCGGGGGAGACAGATTCACACAGTGAGTGGTTAGGATCTGTGTGAGAGTGCGGGGGAGACAGATTCACACAGCAAGTGGTTAGGATCTGTCTGAGAGTGCGGGGGAGACAGATTCACACAGTGAGTGGTTACAGTCTGGAATTTACTGTGAGTGCGGGGGAGACAGATTCACACAGCAAGTGGTTAAGATCTGTGAGAGTGCGGGGGAGACAGATTCACACAGCGAGTGGTTACAGTCTGGAATGTACTGTCTGAGAGTGCGGGGGAGACAGATTCACGCAGTGAGTGGTTACAGTCTGGAATGTACTGTCTGAGAGTGCGGGGGAGACAGATTCACACAGTGAGTGGTTACAGTCTGGAATTTACTGTGAGTGCGGGGGAGACAGATTCACACAGCAAGTGGTTAAGATCTGTGAGAGTGCGGGGGAGACAGATTCACACAGCGAGTGGTTACAGTCTGGAATGTACTGTCTGAGAGTGCGGGGGAGACAGATTCACGCAGTGAGTGGTTACAGTCTGGAATGTACTGTCTGAGAGTGCGGGGGAGACAGATTCACACAGTGAGTGGTTACAGTCTGGAATGTACTGTGAGTGCGGGGGAGACAGATTCACACAGCAAGTGGTTAAGATCTGTGAGAGTGCGGGGGAGACAGATTCACACAGCGAGTGGTTACAGTCTGGAATGTACTGTCTGAGAGTGCGGGGGAGACAGATTCACGCAGTGAGTGGTTACAGTCTGGAATGTACTGTCTGAGAGTGCGGGGGAGACAGATTCACACAGTGAGTGGTTACAGTCTGGAATGTACTGTGAGTGCGGGGGAGACAGATTCACACAGCAAGTGGTTAAGATCTGTGAGAGTGCGGGGGAGACAGATTCACACAGCGAGTGGTTACAGTCTGGAATGTACTGTCTGAGAGTGCGGGGGAGACAGATTCACGCAGTGAGTGGTTACAGTCTGGAATGTACTGTCTGAGAGTGCGGGGGAGACAGATTCACACAGTGAGTGGTTACAGTCTGGAATGTACTGTCTGAGAGTGCGGGGGAGACAGATTCACACAGTGAGTGGTTACAGTCTGGAATGTACTGTCTGAGAGTGCGGGGGAGACAGATTCACACAGCAAGTGGTTGGGATCTGTGTGAGAGTGCGGGGGAGACAGATTCACACAGCAAGTGGTTAAGATCTGTGAGAGTGCGGGGGAGACAGATTCACACAGCGAGTGGTTACAGTCTGGAATGTACTGTCTGAGAGTGCGGGGGAGACAGATTCACGCAGTGAGTGGTTACAGTCTGGAATGTACTGTCTGAGAGTGCGGGGGAGACAGATTCACACAGTGAGTGGTTACAGTCTGGAATGTACTGTGAGTGCGGGGGAGACAGATTCACACAGCAAGTGGTTAAGATCTGTGAGAGTGCGGGGGAGACAGATTCACACAGCGAGTGGTTACAGTCTGGAATGTACTGTCTGAGAGTGCGGGGGAGACAGATTCACGCAGTGAGTGGTTACAGTCTGGAATGTACTGTCTGAGAGTGCGGGGGAGACAGATTCACACAGTGAGTGGTTACAGTCTGGAATGTACTGTCTGAGAGTGCGGGGGAGACAGATTCACACAGTGAGTGGTTACAGTCTGGAATGTACTGTCTGAGAGTGCGGGGGAGACAGATTCACACAGCAAGTGGTTGGGATCTGTGTGAGAGTGCGGGGGAGACAGATTCACACAGCAAGTGGTTAGGGCCTGGAATGTACTGTCTGAAGACAGTATCTGGGGATAGAATATAAAAGTAGGGAGGTCTTGCTGCAACTGTACAGGGCACTGGTGAGGCTGCAGCTGGAGTACTGTGTGCAGTTTTGGTTGCTGCACTTGCGCAAGGATATTTTGGCCTTGGAGGGAGTGCAGAGGAGGTTCACTAGGCTGATACTGGAGATGAGGGGGTTGGACTATGAAGAGAGACTGAATAGACTGGGCCTGTACTCGTTGGAGTTTAGAAGGATGAGGGGCTATCTTATAGAGGCGTATAAGATAATGAAGGGGATGGATAGGGTAGAGGTGGAGAGATTCTTCCCGCTCAGAAAGGACAGCAGGACTAGAGGGCACAGCCTCAAGATAAGGGGGGTGCAGTTTAGATCAGAGTTGAGGAGGAACTTCTTCACTCAGAGTGGTGAATCTCTGGAATTCTCTGCCCGTTGAAGTGGTGGAGGCTACCTCACTAAATGTATTTAAGTCACAGGTAGATAGGTTTTTGGTAGGCAAGGGGATTAAGGGTTGTGGGAAGAAAGCGGGAACGTGGAACTGAGCCACTTCAGATCAGCCATGATCTTATTGAATGGCGGGGCAGGCTCAAAGGGCTAGATGGCCGACTCCTGCACCTACCACTTATGTTCTTATGAGAGTGTGGTAGAGACACATTCACACAGCGAGTGGTTAGGATCTGGAATGTACTGTATGAGAGTGTGGTGGAGACAGATTTGATCATGGTGTTCAAAATGAAATTGGATGATTATCTGGAGAAACAAATTGCACATCTGGGGAAAAGGAGCTGTGAATTTCCTGTGTAGCTGTAATTCCCATGTGGAATTGGGCCCAATTAACGCAAATGGCATAAAAGTATAGTTTACCTGTTCCCTGTGACGCAATCTCTTTGCTGTTTTTCTGCTCTGGGTGCAGATTGGGGCTAATTTGTGTCTGTTGGCTATGTGTTTTTCTTTAGAACTCATGACCTATCCTCTAATTTACAAAAAAAAATGTAATTTGTGCATTTGTTTGTGTTGAAGGGATAGTTTTCAATTAGCGTAATTGATGACATCTATGAGTATAATTAATACAAATTAAAATACTGAACTAAAGCCACGGACAAAAGCTAATTGAAAGTAAATGTGGGAGAAATTAGCAAAAGGCAGTTTGGAAATGGCTTTCTTTGCAAATTTCATTGAATCATAGAATCTATACAGTACAGGAGGAGGCCATTAGCCCATTGAGTCTGCCCTGACAACAGTCCCACCCAGACCCTATCCCTGTAGCCCTAATTATTTTACCCACTAGTCCCCCTGACACTAAGGGGCAATTTAGCATGGTCAATCCACCTAACCCTCACATCTTTGGATTGTGGGGAGGCGAAAGGAGTTGGCCACACGTCATTTCTCATCAATGGTTCATGCAGTGAATTGGATGGCAGAGATCGCACCCACCCAAACTTACCTTCCAGGCTCTGTTGATTGTAGCTGATCATAACCAATGTAGGCTGATGGCACCATCAATACGGGGTTAGAAAATCAGAAATTGCACCTATTAAGATCCAGCAGCAGGAAATGCTATCCAATGGGAATGTGGGAAATCTCCGAACACCCACCCACCAGGATTACGTTGGTATCTATTAGACATCCCCTGCTGTCTGTGCATCTGGGCAGTTGACCTGGACATATTTCTAGACTTCTATTAGAACTCGATTAGACCACACTTGGAATACTGTGTGCCATTCTGGCTGTATATAATAAGAAAGCTATAGGGCATTGGAGAGTGCAAATGGGGTTTCCAAGGACAGTATCAGGACTGTAAGGTTATCAGGGAGGAGGCGAAGGCGGGATTATTTTCCTCTTGTAAAGAGAAGACTGATGAAGGTCTTTAGAACTCGGAAAGGTTTTGACAGAGTGGGCTCTCAGAGTATGTTTGCTCAAGTGAGGAAGAGCAAGACTAGAGGTTATCAGTGTCGGATAGTCACCAAGAAATCCAATAGGAATTCAGGAGAAACTTGTTTACCTGGTGAGTGTGTGGAACTCATGATGGCAAGTGTGGTTGAGGTAAGTGGCTGACATGCATTTAAGGGACAACTAGACAAATGAGGGAGAAAGGAATATTGGGGTATACTGATAGAAACATGGACGATAGGAGCAAGAGGAGGCCATTTGGCCCTTCGAGCCTGCTCTGCCATTCATTACGATCATGTCTGATCATCCACTTCAATAGCCTAATCCTGCTTTCTCCCCATAACCTTTGATCCCATTCGCCCCAAGTGCGATATCCAGCCGCCTCTTGAATTCATTCAATGTTTTGGCACCACCTACTCCCAGTGGTAATGAATCCCACAGGCTCAGCTCTCTTTGAAGAAATGTCTCCCCATCTCTGTCCTAAACGCTCCACCCTGAATCCTCAGACTGTGACCCCTGTGATAGAGGAAGAATAGGAGGAATGGCTGGTGCGTTGACTGGTTGGACTAAATGGCCTGGTTCTGTGCTACAAGGTCTGAGTAGCGCATGTTCAATATTTGTGGGAAGTCTGAGATATACTTTTGATATAAAAATAGGAGCTCATCTGAGATGATTGAGACTTTAATTTACTTTGAAAGACCTCGGATAGTAACCTTAACCACTCTACGTGAATCACAAGGATTTTATAATGTGGATGTATCTTGATCCCACTCCTTAATGAGTTATGTTCTAAATAATTTATTCTCAGAGTAGAAAGCTGTGTGCCGTTGTCATTAGAGAAGTTTGCGTATGGCTAGGCCAGGTAGCTTGGGTTGAATGAGTCCTTTGTTTAATAATTCAGGGCAGAAGAATTCATGTCAGGTGAACTGTTGCTGTCCCTTGAATGGAGTAGTGTCTAGTGTGTTTTGAGTGTGTATGTTACTGGTAAGCTTTTATAACACTGGTAATGAATCCCCTTTATGAACTATGCTCAAAGCTTAAACAGGTATCTTGTGTTATTTCTCCTGACGTCTTACCTTAGGAACTCTTTCCGATTCCCTCAATAACCTTGTTCCCGCTCTATTTTGCCGAGCTCATGAGATCGTTACGCGCTTCTCCAATTCCAGGGTCCTGCATAACCCTAAATTTCATTGTTCCACTGTTATTTGTTGTCCCTCAGCTGTCTAGGTTCCAAGCTCTGGGATTCTGTCCTCACAGTCACCTTTTTTAAGATGCCCCTTTAAACCCACCTCTTTGACCCAGTTTGACTAATTGTCTCAATATCTCCCTTCGCTGTCCCAATATCTGCTTATGTATGGCTTGGTGTCACAGTTTGCTCGATAGACTCTCTGATGTACAAGCACAGCAAGTAATTAGGAAAGCTAGTAGAATGTTATTTATGATGAGGTAATGTGATTACGAAAATAGGGAGGTTATTCTTCAGTTGACAGGGCGTTGGTTTATTTGTTTGAGGAATGTGGGTGTCGCTGGCTGGCCAGCATTTATTGCCTATCCCTGATTGCCTGAGGGCAGTTGAGAGTCAACCACATTGCTCTGGAGCCACGTGTAGGCCAGACCAGGTAAGGACGGCAGATTTCCTTCCATAAAGGGCATTAATGAGACCACATCTGGAATATTGTGCACAATGTTGATCTACTTATCATAGGGAAAGATATAAATGCATTAGAAGCAGATCAGAGTTTATTCGACTAACAGTGGGTTGTTTAACAAGAGTTGGTTGAGGAGGTTAGGTTTGTTTCTGCTGCAATTTAAAAGACTAAGAGATGATTCAGTTGAAGCCTTTACAATCTGAGGGGTATTGGCAGGGTCGATGTGGAGAGGGTGTTTCCTCCTGTGTGAAAATCTAGAATTAGGGGGTCACTGTTTAAAAATAAAGGATCAACCATTTAAGACAGAGATGAGGAGAACTCTTTTCTCAGAGGGTCGTGAGTCTCTGGAACTCTCTTCCTCAAAAGATAATGGAAGCAAAGTCTTTGAACGTTCTTAAGGTAGAGCTAGATAGATTCTGCATCAACGAGGGGGTGAAAGGTTATTGGGGTTGAGGTTACAATCAGATCAGTTATGATCTTATTGAATGGTGGAGCAGGCTCGAGGAGCTGTGTGGCCTACTCCTCCTAATTTGTACGTTCCTCTGAAGGGCCTTGGGATATTGTACTCCTGCGAAGGTGCTATATTAATGCAGGCTGTTCTCAGTCGTTCATTGTTGATCTCAATAACTGTTAGAATTATAATATGTACTGTGATTTTTTTTCCTCTAGTTTAAAGTTGGAAACCACACTCTATTCAACTTTAGATGTATATTTGGAGTCATAATCATAGAGATTTACAGCATGGAGATAGGCCCTTTGGCCCAACCTGTCAATGCTGCCTTTTTGTGACCATTTAGCTAGTCCCAATTGCTTGCGTTTGCCCATATCATTCTATATCCATCTTGCCCATGTAACAGTCTGAATGCTTTTTAAAAGATAAAATTGTACCCGCCTCTACGACTACCTCTGGCAGCTTGTGAAAAAATTGCCCCTCTGGACACTTTTGTATCTCTCCCCTCTCATCTCAAAACTATGCTCTCTAGTTTTAGATTCCCCTACCTTTAGAAAAAGATGTTCATTATTTTGTAGACCTCTATAAGATCACCCCTAAGTCTCCTACGCTCCAGAGTCAAAAAAATCCCAGTCTATTCAGCCTCTCCTTATAACTCAAACCATCAAGTCCCAGTAGCATCCTAGTAAATCTTTTCTGCACTTTCTCTAGTTCAATAATAATCTTTCTATAATAGGGTGACCAAAACAGTACACAGTATTCCAAGTGTGGCCTTACCAGTGTCTTGTACAACTTCAACAAGACCGTCCCAACTCCTGTATTCAGTGTTCTGTTCAATGAAATCAAGTATGCCTTCTTCACCACTCTGTCCACCTGTGACACCACTTTCAAGGAGCTATGAATATATACTCCTGGATTTCTTTCTTCTGTAATTCTCCCCAGTGCCCTCTCATTAACTGAGTAAGTCCTGCTCTGGTTCAATTTGAGATCCTCAAAATTAGTCCCACTACACCTATCCTGTCCTCATTTATCCAATTCCCTTTTGGAAGTTACTATTGAATTTGCTTCCACTGTCCTTTCGGGCAGTGCCTTCCAGATCACGACTAACTGTGATTTTTAAGTTTTCCTGAATTGGTTCTTTGATTCTTTTTACTGATGATTTTAAATTTGTGGTTACTGACTTGTTACTGAAGAGAGAAATGGAGCTAAATACTTTGGGAAGTTTATTACTGATGGTTGAGTTATAGACATTGAGCTTTTACTTTTCTTTCCTTTAGGTTTTGAGTTTAGTTCCATTCTCGCACTGTTCAGCAAAAAGTCATTAGTTATGTGGTTGTAATCTAATACAGATGAACTGGAGTTTAATTATTACAAACACAATGCAGCCTTTTTTCTCTGAAGTACCCTCAGCAAAAACTGGCTTCATTACTTTGTTTCATCTACTTGGATCTGTAGCCCTGGTGTTTACTTACTGCAAGAACTTGACAGTACCCTGCCGCTCACTGACAAATGTTTTTTAGTCTGCTGCCATGAGCAGAAGCTACAGGCAAGTGAGTAGAATGACCGCATTTCTGCTTAGGGTGTGGAGTAAACTTACTTTCTGCGTTAACACATCAGTTGCTCAATCCCTGACTTTTCCCTGTTCTCAATGCGACACCACATTCTGTGATTTGGATTTGCTTGTTGGGAGGGGCTCTGGTTGTGTTTAAGTCTTGTAATTTGAGCATGTTTCTTGGAGTTGGGAAGAGTTGGTGACCCAAAACCAAGTTGGCGAGGTGGGTGTTTACGTAGTTATTGTAAAATGAAGAGATCCACAGATATGTGCACTAAAGGCAGGTAAGGACAAGCGGAGGTCATTCAGTCCTTGAACCTCAGGGGCTCATGGCTGATTTACGTCTTAACTACTTTGGCTTCAATAAGAACCTCCCTCATTCTTCTAAACTCCAAATCCAGAGTCCTCAACTGTTCTTCATTCCAGGGATCATTCTCGGTGTTCCTGCATACCCAATCTCCGTTTTGAAATCTTTACAACTCAAGGGAATGCTGATACAATTGAGCGTGGGAACCTTGCTTCTGCAAACACTGTGGGCCATATGACCCACGTTCCAGTTAGTGTATCATTTAGATGTTTAGTTGTGGTGTTTTAAATCGGGCATGTGGTGGATGATCTCAGATGCACCCGCAAACACTTTCCCTCAAGAAATTGCCAATTGTTACTTGTCTGAATGATTTGGGCTCTCGCGTGGAAGACTGAATGTCAAAGAACTATTGGCTGCAGACCAGTCACGTTGGTCACATCAAGGGATAATTCAGTCTAACATGCTCCAGATGAGTCTCTTCCCACCTATCTTCACCTCACTCCAGCACCACATCATAGATCATAGAACCCTACAGTGCAGAAAGAGGCCCTTCGGCCCATCGAGTCTGCACCAAACACAATTCCACCCAGGCCCTACCTCCGTATCCCTACATATTATACCCACTAATCCCCTCTAACCTACACATCCCTGGACGCTAAGGGCCAATCTCTTAGCGAGGCCAATCAACCTAACCCGCACATCTTTGGACTGTGGGAGGAAACCGGTGTACCTGGAGGAAACCCACTCAGACACAAGGAGAATGTGCAAACTCCACACAGTGACCCAAGCGGGAGTTGAACCCAGGACCCTGGAGCTGTGAAGCAGCAGTGCTAACCACTGTGCTACCGTGCCACCCACGGAATAGGAATATCTTTCTATTCCTATACATCACTAATTCTAAGAATACTTCAGGGCTTGTGCAATCTGCTCTGGAGTGACCTTGTACCTTTTTTTTAAAGAGGGAAATTCTACCCATTGTTAATGTCACCTTTTTTCAGCTGAATCTTCTGACGTGTGGTTCAGTTGGTATCGATCTTGCCTCTTGAGTCATAAGGTTGTGGTTTCAAAATCCACTCCAGGACTTGAGCACCTAGGGTGACACTGCAGTGCTAACAGAGTGCCGCAGTGTCGAGAGGTGAGATCTATTTGCCCTGTCCATGTAAAAGATCCCGTGACATTCTTTCCAATTTCAAAGGAGTTGGGGGGGGTGGGGGGGGAGTGGGTGCTCTGGTAAATATTTATCCATCAATCATGCTACAACAAAGACAGATCCTCTTGTTACAATCACATGACTATTTATTTAGGGGAGCTTGTTGCACACAAATTAGCTGCTATGTTTTGGGCATTAATAATTTTGACAATCTAGGCCTTCCCGCCCACCTTGAACTCATCCAAAATTCTGCTGCTCATATCCTAAATCGTGCCAAGTCCCACTCCCCCTTACCCCTTGTCCTCATTGAGCCTCAGCGACTCCTGGTAAGCGACGCTTCAATTTTTAAAAAATTCTCAACCTAGTTTTCAAATCCCTCTATGGCCTTCCACCTCCCCCACCCCCCAATATCTGCTGCAGCTCTAAACCCTTGCGAGGGGTAATGGTGTAAGAAGGTGGAATTGATGTAAGAGATCGTGATGGTTCTATTGAATGGCCTGTCTGGAATTTTGCTCGGTACTCCTCTCTGCCCCTGTTCCTCGTCTGATTTATTATTGTCACATGTATTAACATACAGTGAAAAGTATTGTTTCTTGTGCGCTATACAGACAAAGCATACACAGAGAAGGAAAGCAGAATGTAGTGTTACAGTTATAGCTAGGGTGTAGAGAAAGATCAACTTAATGCAAGGTAGGTCCATCTAAAAGTCTGATGGCAGCAGGAAAGAAGTTGTACTTGAGTCAGTTGGTACACGCCCTCAGACTTTTGTATCTTTTTCTCAATGGAAGAAAGTGGAAGAGAGAACGTCCTGGATGCGTGAGGTCCTTGATTATGCTGGCTGCTTTGCTGAGGCAGCGGGAAGTATAGACGTAGCCAATGGATGGGAGGCTGGTTTGCGTGATGGGCGGGCTTCGTTCACAACCCTTTGTACTTTTTTGCGCTCTTGGATACTTTGCCTGTTAAAACCTACCCCTCTGCCCAAGCTTCTGGTTATCTGACCTTGTATCTCCTTAGTTGGCTTGTTGTTAAATGTTATCGATGCTCCTTTTGAAACAAAAGGATCTAAAGATGTGCAAGTGTCCGTGCTAGATTACCCCGGGGAACTAGCAAGATAAATATGTAGGGTTACTGAGATAGGGTCTGGGTGGGATTGTTGTCAGTGTAAGTTTGGGCTGAATGGCCTCTTTTTGCATTGCAGGGTTTCTATGATTCTACTATGATGTGAAACACCTTATTTGACCTTATATTGTGGGAATGTGATGGCTGAGTGGTATTATTGTTAGACTACTAATCCAGAAAGTCAGCTAATGTTCTGGGGACCTGGGTTGGAATCCCGCCATGGCAGATAATGGGATTTGAATTCAGTAGAAAAAAAAATTATCTGGAATTAAGAATCTACTGATAATCACGAAACCTTTGTCGATTGTCGGAAAACTCTCGACTGTCCTTCAAGGGCAACTAGGGATGGGCAATAAATGCCGGCCAGCCAGCGACACCCATGTCCCATGAATGAATAAAATAAAAGTCCTGTTTAAACACCAGTGTTAATTACCTCCTTCCCATTTCAATTTAGAAAAATATTAATTTAAAACAGGCAGTAAATATTTGTTTAAAATGACGTGAGGGGGAAGTACCCACGTCATTTAAAATAAGTAATATTACATACAACAATACATACAAGGCATGCAATCCAATCAAGAACACAGTTTGCAGTAATGGGTGGCGTGTTATTATTTCAACATGTTCTTTGTCCCGTAATTAACCACAATGCACCTGACCCTTGACACTTGACGTCAGGGCATATTTTCGCAATATTAAAGGTTTTGTATTCCTT
This sequence comes from Carcharhinus amblyrhynchos, assembly GCF_965287045.1. Lineage (NCBI taxonomy): Eukaryota > Metazoa > Chordata > Chondrichthyes > Carcharhiniformes > Carcharhinidae > Carcharhinus > Carcharhinus amblyrhynchos. The sequence continues at coordinate 3,857,827 of NC_137328.1, forward strand.
GGACAAATCCTTTCTACTAATTGTTACTAATCATGTCACAACATCAAAGACTTTCACTGGCACCAACTTTTGCCTGAGGCGTACAGCTCCAAGAATAAGCTGGAAAATTGCAATTAGTGACCACGTTATCACAGAAGGAGGGCATGCTAACCCATCATGCCAATGGTTCTCGGAGTAAGCAATTCAGGGATACAGGTCAGGAGTGTGATGGAATACTTCCCCACTTGCCTGGATGGCTACAGCTCCAATAGCACTCAAAAAGCCCAACACCATCCAGGACAAAGCATGATTGGCACCACATCCACTCCCTCCACCACCAACGCTCAGTAGCAGCAGTGTGTACTATCTACAAGACCCACTGAGCAATTCACCAAAGATCCTTAGACAGCACCTTTCCAAACCCATGACTACTTTCATCCAGAAAGAACCAGGGCAGCGGATAGATGGTAACCCCCACATTTTCCCTATGTGATAATCCAATTCCACCTTAAATGCCCCGATTGACTTTGTCTCCACCACACTCTCAGACAGTGCTTTGCATATCTTAACCACCCACAGTGTGAATCTGTCTCCACCACACTCTCAAACAATGTGTCCCAGATCCTAACCACTCGCTGTGCGGAATGGATTTTCCTCATGTCTGCTTTGCTCCTTTCTCCAATTATCCTAAACCTTGGCCCCGTCATCCTCAATCCTTCCACCAACGGGAACAATTTCTCCTTCCCTACTCTCTCCAGGCACCTACTGATTTTAAACACCTCTATCAAATCTCCTCTCTGCCTTCTCTTCTGGGGAAGCAATCCCAGCTTCTCAAGCTATCTGCAGTACGTAACTGAAGTTCCTAATCCCTGGAACCATTCTTATTAATATTGTCACAGCAAAAAGCAAGTTCAGGACTAATTTGTCAAGTAAAGAGAAAAGTAAAAAATTAAAAGGAAAGTTTTTGTTAGTCACAAGTAGGCTTACATTCACACTACAAGAAGTCACGGCGAAAATCTCTTATTCGCCACAACTGCGCCTATTCGGTTACTCTGAGGGAGAATTTAGCACAGCCAATTCACCTAACCCGCAAATCTTTAGACTGTGGGAGGAAACCCACACAGATACAGGGAGAACGTGCAGACTCCACACAGACAGTGACCCAAACCAGGAATCGAACCCGGTTCCCTGGTGAAATTGGCCTTTGGGGCAAGCAAAATAAATTAAATGTAATTTTTATTAATATTCTCAAAGCCAAGGTATTTCAGTAAAATAAAAATTGAAATTGTCACATTAGTATACCTCCAAAAAATCAGTCAAACTCCATTCTATATTTGGATCAGCAGTGGTGGTGTTGCCATCATGTCTTTCCCTGAATTATGGCCTGCCTAAGCAGCAGAATCCAAATCTGGCACAGAATTTACAGATTAGAATTCCATGGGCATAATTTATTATAAACAGAATGGGGATATTTGAGATTCCAGCAAAGCTCTTGCATGAAACTTGCCGTTCGTTTCATTAAAAATGGTGACATGAGGTCGCAGATACGTGACTTATCATAGCGCCCTTTAACGATGTAATGCCTTTTAAAGGCCACCAGCAGTATTGTCCAGGAGAATACTAGTAACCACCAGCTGTTTGGCAGGCTCAAATTGATGTGGAGATTAAAATACACAAATTGATTTCAGACTTGAGAAAGGATTCGTAGTCGGCATTGATCTTGGAAAGACAGCTTGTGATCGACAAAATGTTCCTCAGGTGGTAGATACAGATGGCCTTTGAGAAATTGCACAGCACAGGGTGGCATGGTGACGCAGTGGCTAAGCACTGCTTTCTCACAGCACCAGGGAACTGGGTTTGATTCTTAGCTTGGGCCACTGTCTGTGTGGAGTTTGCATGTTTCCCCCCTGTTTGGATGGGTTTCCTCCCATAGTCCGAAAGATGTGCTGGTTAGGCGCGTTGGCTGTGTTAAACTCTCCCTCAGTGTACCTGAACAGGCGCTGGAGTGTGGTGACCAGAGGATTTTCACTGTATTAAGACTTTTATTTATTAGTCTCACAGGTAGGCAGTGAAGTTGCAGTGTTAATGTAAGCCTATTGAGGCTTAATGTGAGCCTACTAAGCGCCCTGGGGGGTGATCTTAAAGAGGTCTATGGAATAATGAGGGGCATAAATCAGATAGTCAATATCTCTTCCCAAAGGTAGGGGAGTCTAAAACTAGAGGGCAGAGGTTTAAGTTGGGAGGGGAGAGATACAAAAGGGTCCAGAGGGGCAATTTTTTTTTTGCAGAGGGTCGTGAGTGTCTGAAACAAGCTGCCAGAGATAGTAGTAGAGGTGGGTTCAACTTTGTCGTAAAAACCATTTAGACAGTTACATGGGTATAGAGGGATTTGGGCCAAACACAGACAATTGGGACTAGCCTAGGGGTTTAAAAAAAAAAGCAGCATGGACAAGTTGTCAAAGGGCCTGTTTCCATGTTGTAAACCTCTATGACTCTAAACAGCACGTCTTTCGGACTGTGGGAGGAAACCGGAGAAAACCCACACAGACACGGGGAGAATGTGCAGAATCCGCAGACAGTGACCCAAGCTGAGAATTGAACCCCAGTCCCTGGCGCTCTGAGGCAGCAATGCTAACCACTGTGCAACCATTCCGCACATTGCAGTGTTAATGTCAGCTCACTTATGATACTAACAAATAAAGGAGAATAGTGAAGCAGATTTGGGATATTGAGTTGTCTTTGGGTTGCTGCTGATGCTCCTGTATCATCCTGAGGCCCCCAATGTGAGCGGTTAATCACCTGGATATTACCAACAACCATCAGCAGAACCATAGCATTAAAAAGCATGTTTTCATTTTGTTTAAGCATTTTTAGTTACCAAAACATGTTGGAGACGGGGGATTAAAGGGCGCTTGAATGATTATAGACTTATCAGCCAGATCAAACGCTGAACAACTTACCCACTGTCTAATTGGTTGTGAGAAGGTTGGTCATGTGGGGCTTCCAATAGTAGGAGTGTGGAGGTGCTGGAGAAGAAGATCATACAACAAAATCTCCAGGAACACGTTCAGAGTTCACAGCTCTGAATTATAAACAGGGTATTAATTTCATTGAGACACCAATGGGAATGGGAGGCAGTAGGAAATACTGGCAGTTTCTTGGAATGTTTGGATAATGAGACCACTATTATGGGACCACTCCTCACTTTGTGCGGAAGTGACGACTTAGTGGTATTATTGCTGGATTATTAATCCAGAAACTCAGTTAATGTTCTGAGAACCCGGGTTCAAATCCTGCTACAACAGATGGCGGGATTTGAGTTTAGTTTTTAAAATATCTGGAACTAAGAATCTACTGATGATCACGACACCATTGTCAATTGTCGGAAAAACTTATCTGGTTTGCTAATGTCCTTTAGGGAAGAAAATCTGCCATCTTTACCTGGCATGGCCTACACGTGAATCCAGAGCCTCAACTGCCCTCTCAAGGACAAGTAGGGATGGGAAATAAATGTTGGCCCAGCCAGGTGCACCCATGGACCCACAAATGAATATAAAATTAACCCTTGTGCAGCAAGTGCTGGGACCTGGAGAGCTTTGAGAGAGAGGTGAGGGTAGATCCAATCCTGACTTTCAAAAGGGAATTCAATGAACAGTTGAGGTGACAGGGAAATAGAACTGGCTGCATTCCTCTTGACGGAAGCCAACATGGACGGCACGGTAGCGCAGTGGTTAGCACTGCTGCTTCACAGCTCCAGGGCCCTGGGTTCGATCCCCGGCTCGGGTCACTGTCTGTGTGGAGGTTACACATTCTCCTCGTGTCTGTGTGGGTTTCCTCCCACAGTCCAAAGATGTGCGGGTTAGGTTGATTGGCCATGCTAAGAAATTGCCCCTTAGTGTCCAGGGATGTGTAGGTTAGAGAGATTAGTGGGTATAATATGTAGGGATATGGGGGTAGGGCCTGGGTGGGATTGTGTCCAGTGCAGACTCGATGGGCCGAAGGGCCTCTTTCTGCACTGTAGGGTTCTATGGAGGTAGTGAGGCAAATGGCAGTAACCATTTTAGGATTCTAATAGGCTCTGGGAATCTCCAAACACTGGGAAGAGAGTTAAAATAGAATGCATTGTAAATGACTTTGAACCCATGTTACAGCACAAATGAATTCAACTCCAGGAAATGTAGAATCATAGAATTGCAGAATGAGGCCATTTGGCCCATTGAGTCTGTACCAACAACAATCCCATCCAGGCCCTATCCCCTTTAACCCCCCATATTTACCTTCCTAATCCCCCTGACACTCAGGGTCAATTTAGCATGGCCAATTCACCTAACCCACACATCTTTGGACTGTGGGAGGAAAGCCAGGCAGACACGGGGAGGACTCCACACAAACAGTGACCCAAGATTGGAGTTGAACCTGGTGCTATGAAGCAGCAGTGCTAACCACTGTGCCACTCAGATGATTTAGGGCAGCTTGATGGAAACATCATGTGGAACGTTTTGTTTCTTGTTTGGAAAGTGATGGTTGTTGTTTGAATGGCGTGTTGGCCAAGATGGAAAATCAGAAATCTGGGAGTTCACTAGATATTAAAAACACCACCTCAAGCGACGAATGTGATGTTTATTTAAGAAAAAGCATATGAAATACTGAGTTTTGTGGAAAGAGATATAGAATTTAAAGTCGAGATTAACTGAGATATCTGCATTCCTCTAATTCCAGCATTCCTGATTGTTATTGGTCAAGCTTTCAGCTGCCTAACCCTAACCTCAGGAATTCCCTTCCTAAATATCTCTCTTTCTCTGTGTGAGATGTTCCTTAAATCCTGCCTTTTTGATCATCTGCCCCGAGATTTCCCTCCATGACTCCATGTGAGATATCGTTGACAACTGTTTCTGTGAAGCGCTTGGGTACATTTTACTAATTACAATGTCCCACACCCCCCACTGTCATTGACCTTGCTTCCCACACTGATCACCAATCTGTCTAACTCTGCATTGAATGGACTCGATGGCCCAGTCGCCACTGCTTTCTGGGAGAAAGAATTCTGAAGATTGATGACTCTGAGAGGAGAAATTTTACCCAGCCTCCATCTCAAACGGGAGCCCCCCTTGTCTGGAACTCTCCGGCCATTCATGCCCCATCGCTGCTGCCAGCCAGACTGGGGAATTTGGCACTCAGCCAAACCTCCGTTCGCTGGAGCGGGACTGGAGAATCCCAGCCGCAAGCGAGGTCGGAGAATCCAGCCCCTTATTTTGAAATTGTGCACCCTGGTTCTTGAATCCCTCATTTGATTTTGATTTATTATTGTCCCATGTATTACTGTACAGTGAAAGGTATTGTTTCCCGCGCTATACAGACAAAGCATACTGTTCATAGAGGAGGAAACGAGAGAGTGCAGAATGTAGTGTTACAGGTCATAGCCAGGGTGTAGAGAAAGATCAACTTCATACAAGGTAGGTCCGTACAAAAGTCTGACAGCAGCAGGGAAGAAGCTGTTCTTGAGTCGGTTGGTACGTTACCTCAGACTTTTGTATCTTTTTCCTGACGGAAGAAGGCGGAAGGGAGAATGTCCGGGGCGCGCTGGGTCCTTAATTATGCTGGCTGCTTTGCCGAGGCAGTGGGAAGTGTAGACAGAATCAGTGGATGGGAGGCTGGTTTGTGTGATGGATTGGGGTTACATTCACGATCTTTTGTAGTTCCTTGCGGTCTTGGGCAGAGCAGGAGCCCATACCAAGCTGTGACACAACCAGAAAGAACACTTTCTATGGTGCATCTGTAAAAGTTGGAGAGACATGTCAAATTTCCTTAGTCTTCTGAGAAAATGGAGGTATTGGTGGGCTTTCTAACTATAGCATGGGGGGACCAGGACAGGTTATTGGTGAGGGAAAACATCCCCCCCTGCATCCATCCTGTGAAAGCCCCTGAGAAACATTTGCTTCATAATACATCTGTTTTAGTAATGGTGATTGAGGCGTCAAAGTTTGTCAGGACAGTGGGGCGGGGGGGGAGCTGTTCTTCATTGAACTGGTGTGGTCAGAATAAAAAGGCAAGCTTTATTTTCTGCCTGCCAGGAATGCCAGCTTCCTGCTGAGAGGATTTACAATGGGTTAATTCACTGCTGCTGAAGCCTCGATTTCAGTACAATAAGGTGTAATGTTCTGCCTATCTTGCCTTAATTTACTGATAACCGGGGCTTGTTCACACTCGGCAATTATAGAATCACCACAGTGCAGAAGAGGCCATTCGACCCATTGAGTCTGCACCGAGTATCTTACCCAGGGGTTACCTTCTCCCGTGCCCTATCCCTGTAACGGCGCACACATTCACCATGGCTAATCCATCTCACCTGCACAGCTTGGGGCACTAAGGGCCAATTTAGCATGGCCAACCCACACATCTCACGACACTAAGGCCCAACTTAGCATGGCCAGTCCACCTAACCCACACATCTTTGGAAAGTGGGAGGAGATCGGAGCACCCGGAGGAAACCCACACAGACGCGGGGAGAATGTGCAAACTCCGCACAGACAGCCACCCAAGCTGGGAATTGAACCGGGGCTCTGACATTGTGAGGCAGCAGTGCTAACCACTGTGCCACCGTGCTGTGATCGTTTCCTTTGTTCTTCCTGCATTGTGTCTTGTGTTTGATGGACTCTGACATCCAGGCTTGTGAAGTGTGTAGAATTTTGAACTGTAGACCCTGCAGCTGTTGCACCCTATTTGAGATTTGAACTTGGGGGTGTTTAAACAAACAGCGAAATCTGACTGCTGCCTTTCGGAGCCACCGAAACATTAGACTCCATAGTAGCAAACACGTAACTTTGGTGAACTTTATACTTTGTACCATCTTGTGACTGGCTTTCCCGCCTCATCTTGTTTGATGAGCCTTGCTGCTCGAGCTGTGTCCTGGATACATTCTGTCGAAACCTTTTGTTGCCCGAGGGAAGGGAGGTACACGCGTGTGGCTGTGCCCAGCCCTTCACCATCCTGTGCCCAGCAAGAAATCTTTCCAGAACAACTCATCGGGGGATTCGGACGGAGTAAGCAAAATAATTTCCAGTGGTTAAAGGGCGAGTAACAGGTCCAAGAGTGATCGAAAAGGAACTGGTGTTGGAGATGAGAAATATCCTTTTCGTTTAACAAGGTGGTTGAAGTATGGAGGTGCCTGAGAGGGTGCTGGGTGTATATTCATGACCTTGCAAAAGGAAATTGGATAAATACTTGAGGGAGAAAAAGAATTTCAGGACTGTGGGGGAATGGGAACAAACAGGATTTCTCTTCAAATGAGAATGTCCTGTACGGAATTTAGAAATGATTGAAATACTGTGTCCAATTTAGACTTTTGTCTCTTTCATTGCTAAGAATATTTGTTTAATGGGCAGGCCATGTGGATAGCTCTACCTGTACGGTTATCATTCAAATGTGTCACTATGCTGCAGTTTAATTGGGGCAATGAGACTGTTCACTTCCCAATCGGCCACGCGTAGGCAGGTACCCCGTGGGGACGGGCATGTTGGCTGACCAGTGGCTGGGGTGTGGAGAGATGGGGCAGTGGACAATGGGAACTCCTCCAGGGATAGGTGTGATTCAAGGTGGCAACCAGAACTCAATGCTTGACCATTAGATAATAGACATCTTTCTTTCTTTGCCCACCTGCTTTTTGAAGGAAATATCCATGTCCTTACTCAAGCTGTGGAAGGTGGAAGCCTTCTTTCCTCTAATATTTACAAGACAGGGCTGGAGACAAGTAACCTTTAGTGAACCAGTCTTTCACCTAATCTAGTGAGTTACGGGAAAGTGTCGGGTAACTGCTGTCTGCCCAGGAGTGCTGATAATCTTGATTATAGTATAGCCCTGTTATATACACCCCTGTGGACTAAGGGGTTATATATAACCAAGAATCACGAGGTAGGCATGGTAATTTGAACACTGTGAGCTCTTTATTTGAGTGTTCACTGATTCACAGTTGGGTCTAAGATTGCCCACAGGGTCTCGCACTAGAGCTAGTTTCCAGGATCACCTGACCCACACTCTTAAAAGAGGCAAAATACCCAACATATAATGTATCACACATCCATGTCTGCTGTTGGAATGCTGGCCTTCATATGTAGAAGGATAGAATGCAAACAGGTAGCTATACAAAGCCCTGGTTAGACTACACCTGGAGTAACGTGAATATGTCTTGGCATTACTCTTTGGGAAGGATATATTGACCTTGGGGGGAGTGCAATACAGATTTACCAGAATGATATCTGCGTTCTAAGAGTTACATGTTGAGTTGAGATGACAGAAACTGTGACTAGCCTTCTCCAGAGTTTTAGAGGGTTCAGGGTGATTTGGACACACTTTTTTTTGGGATATTAAGGGGTGCTGCTAGAGAAATAATTTGTGGCCAGAGAGTCTGGGACTGGAGGGCAGAGTCTTAAAATCAGAGCGAGATCTTGCAGCAGAGAGCGTGGAAACATGTTCACGCAAGGCAGTAGAAGCTTTGAATTCTCCTCCACAAATAACAATTGATGCAAATCTGAGCCTGGGGCTAAAATGGGAATATGGAGTTAGGATGCAGATCAGCCAGAATCTGATTGAAAAGCAGAGCATGCTTGAGGGGACGAATGGTCTCCTGTTATGTTTCCACTGATGTTGATGGTTAGCCCATATGACCAGGCAATATATCTCACCACTTTTGCCCAGTAACCATTTTCTCCCTTGCATTGATGGCGGGAACGGAGGTTTGGTTTCTCACTCCCTCTCTCCTCTCTCTGGTTCTGTCCTCCTCCCCCTCTCACCCTCTCTCTGCCTGTTCTCTAGCTTTGTTCTCCTTCCCATCTGTCTCTCTCTCTGCCTGTGCGCGCGCTCTCTGTCTCTCTCTGCCTGTGCGCGCGCTCTCTGTCTCTCTCTCTCTCTGCCTGTGCGCGCGCTCTCTGTCTCTCTCTCTGCCTGTGCGCGCGCTCTCTGTCTCTCTCTCTGCCTGTGCGCGCGCTCTCTGTCTCTCTCTCTGCCTGTGCGCGCGCTCTCTGTCTCTCTCTCTGCCTGTGCGCGCGCTCTCTGTCTCTCTCTCTGCCTGTGCGCGCGCTCTCTGTCTCTCTCTCTGCCTGTGCGCGCGCTCTCTGTCTCTCTCTGCCTGTGCGCGCGCTCTCTGTCTCTCTCTCTGCCTGTGCGCGCGCTCTCTGTCTCTCTCTCTGCCTGTGCGCGCGCTCTCTGTCTCTCTCTCTGCCTGTGCGCGCGCTCTCTGTCTGTCTCTCTGCCTGTGCGCGCGCTCTCTGTCTCTCTCTCTGCCTGTGCGCGCGCTCTCTGTCTCTCTCTCTGCCTGTGCGCGCGCTCTCTGTCTCTCTCTCTGCCTGTGCGCGCGCTCTCTGTCTCTCTCTCTGCCTGTGCGCGCGCTCTCTGCCTGCTCTCTCTCTCTGCCTGCTCTCTCTCTCTGCCTGCTCTCTCTCTCTGCCTGCTCTCTCTCTCTGCCTGCTCTCTCTCTCTGCCTGCTCTCTCTCTCTGCCTGCTCTCTCTCTCTGCCTGCTCTCTCTCTCTGCCTGCTCTCTCTCTCTGCCTGCTCTCTCTCTCTGCCTGCTCTCTCTCTCTGCCTGCTCTCTCTCTCTGCCTGCTCTCTCTCTCTGCCTGCTCTCTCTCTCTGCCTGCTCTCTCTCTCTGCCTGCTCTCTCTCTCTGCCTGCTCTCTCTCTCTGCCTGCTCTCTCTCTCTGCCTGCTCTCTCTCTCTGCCTGCTCTCTCTCTGTCTCTCTCTGTCTCTCTCTCTGTCTCTCTCTCTCTCTGTCTCTCTCTGCCTGCTCTCTCTCTCTCTCTCTCTGCCTGCTCTCTCTCTCTCTCTCTGTCTCTCTCTGCCTGCTCTCTCTCTCTCTCTACCTGCTCTCTCTCTCTCACTCAATGGCTGCTGTTTTTCTCTTTCTCTTTCTCACTGCCTCTTCTCTCTCTCTCTCCCTTCATTGCCTGCTCTCCCCCTCTCTCTCTCTCTCTCACACACACACGCACAGCCTGCTCACACTCTCTCTCTCCGCCCCTGAGTCCCATTGAGTTTTCCCTGGGTGGTGTTTGCTGCAGACTTCTGGAGATTAATCTTCTGGATGGTTGGTGATGTATTCGTTCATGGTCCAGGGATTTGGGGAAGGAATGTTTTGGATGGCTTTTCTCAACATCTTCCTGTGAGGCAGCTACTAATTAAGCAATATTTAGCCAGCATTATTGTTTAATTGGACAGCTGCTGATAAGCACCTTGGTACAAGCTGAATTCCAAGCGCATTGGCATATTTTTAGGTCAAAGGTTTCTCCAGTTTGCGAAGATTTGGTATAATCCGCTTGTTGTGGAGGTTGACTGAATTCAGGGAGATTTCTGACTATAAGGTCTGTCTTGTTTTTTTAACCACTTGTTGACATGTAACTCGGGGTTTTGTAAATAGTTTCTGTGAATGTTCATTTGGTTCCAGCTTCATTTCACTGATATAGCTCAGGATGGAAACGGTGGGGAGAGCGGTGGTAAACCTAAAAATACTTGATGCTCATCTACATCCCAGTCTGCAACTAGATCTATTAATGTGAAAGATGCCGTGGGGTTTTTCTCATGCCAACCTTGCATTTCAAGTCATTTTATGTGAAGTGTGCGCAGGAGGAGCCTATTTAATTTTATGTAGCTCAGAAAATGTAATAATCAAACTACACAGCACGATAAACATATTAATGTTATGTGTTTCCTGGTCAAGTTGTGCATTTGAATTTAAAGTGGGATCCTTGCAGATTGAATAACCATCAACTTTACTCCATTAGTCAGCCTCTGAATTCAGAGTCTAATTCATGGCTTTATCAGTAAAATGACTTCTTTCAAAATATAAAATCATTTGTATTCAGCCAGAAAAAACTAGTATCAACGTCAAAATAGTTTGAAAAATAGCAGAAGTGAAGTATGAAGAGAGATTGAACAGTTCAGGTCTATATTCTCTGGAATTTAGAAAAATGAGGTGAGATCAAATTGAGGTATTTAAGATATAAAAGGTCTGGATAAAGTAGACGTGGAGCAGATGCTTCCTCTTGTGGGGCATTCTGGGATGAGTCATAGTCTTTAGGATCCATTTAAAGCAGAGTTGAGGAGAAACAACTTCTCCCAAAATGTTGTGAGTCTGTGGAATTTTCTACCTCGAAGTGCGGTGGATGCCGGGACAGTGAGTAAATTTAAGGAGGAGTTAGATTTTTAATTGGTTGTGGGAGAAGGCAGGAAAAAAGGGACGAGGAGCACATCAGCCATGATTGAATGGTGGAGCGGACTCGATGGGCCAAATGGCCTAATTCTGTCCCTATAACTTATGAACTGGGGTGGCACAGTGGTTAGCACTGGCTGCCTCTCAGTGCAGGGACTTGGGTTCAATTCCGGCCTTTGGTCACTGCGTGAAGTCTGCACGATCTCCCCGTGTCTGCGTGGGTTTCCTCCAGGTGCTCCTGTTTCCTCCCACAGTCCAAAGATGTGCGGGTTAGATGGATTGACCATGCTAAATTGCCCCCTTAGTATACAAAGGTGTACAGATTCTTGGATAAGATGCTCATAGTTGTTGCAGACACCCATTCAGCCCATCGTGGCTTTGCTCGCTCTTTGAAAGAGATGATTTGTTCCACTTACTTACCCAATTTCTTATTTGGAAATTGCCATTGAATCTATTTCTACCGTCCCCTTTCAGACCTTCAGAATGGGTGTTTTAAACCCTCCTCTCTCCTCCAGCCCCATGACTAATTCTCTACGATCTGCCTCTCCTGGATAATTGAGCCTAAGGAAATTCCTGATATATAAATTTCAATATGACGTGACCTTTCTGTAAGAAACTCACTGACACCAATTGTACCCTGTCTAAATCTATATATATCCTTTGATAATAGATTTATGTTCTCATAAAGACAAAGGAACAACCCAGTTTACAGCAACTGTTAGTTTTGATCAGCAGTTTAAATTTCAAGTCATAAAATCTTTGCAAGCTGAGCTCAGCTTTACTCATGTGATTTTCTTGCCTTTGCTTCTTCTGATCGCACGGTGTTGTCACATCCTTGAAGTGTAGGGTTGTGTTATTATGCGTCAGACGCCCCCAGTGCCTCACGACAAAATGATTCTTGAATTTAGATGAAATTGATCATGATTCTTCACCAACCTCCCCCGCTCTCTGGTCCAGCGTCGAACCTCTTCCAGTCCTGCTCTGCAATTGTTAACAATGACTCAGTGGGTCTCTCTCTCTCTCCAGTCTTTCTTTTTCTCTGTCTCTCTCTCTCTCTCTCTCTCTCTCTCTCTCTTCTGTCTTTCTCCTGCTTTCCTTCCTCTCTCTCTCTCTCTCTCTCTCTCTCTCCCCCTCCCTCCCTCCCTCCCTCCCCCCTCCCTTGTCTTTCTTTCTCCTCTCCCTCACCCCGGATGCCTCCATCACTATCTCCATCTATCCACGCTGCACTGTCAGAGATGCTGATCTTCAGATGAGATTGAATGAAGTCCAGTCTCCTCTCGGGGCAGTGGGGGGGTGGATTTCTACATCACTACTGCAGAAGCAACAGGGAGCTCTCCCTGGTAACTAGGCCAATATTTAATACCTCTACCGGTGTCACTCGGGCAGATTCTCTGGCCTTTATCTAGCTGCTGTCTACGGGAGCTTACTGTGCACAAAGTGGCTGCTGGGTTTCCTACATTACACCTGCAGCTACCTCTTAATTGACTGTAAAGCATTTTGGGAAGTAGTGAAAGGTGCTATATAAATGTAAGTTATTTTCACCTCCGTGGTTGTACTGTCACTTCTCCTGCTGCTGTGTCCTGGAGAGATTACAGCAGGATGATTGGCAAGACAAACGGAGATGGTTATGGAACAAATATGAAAAGAAACGCTGGGTCAAGAGGAGGTGTAAATGGCAAAAGCAATTGCATTATCAGAACATGCTGTCTAAAAATGGAAGCAGTGGTTATGATCTGAAATTATTTGAACATTAGAGTCCTTTTCTTAAAAAATTCTTTTTCAAGTTTAAATTTACAAATTCTCCATTTTATGATGCTTCTTAAATCCTAGTTCCTTGACCAAGCAATTGGTCACCTTTCACACTGTGGTCACGCTCTTGTTAATCCTCTTAGGATGTTTTCAACTTGCAAGACAATATATAAATGCTGTTTGGAAGTTTTGTAAAGTGCAGTTGCAATAAAGGACAATTCTCTCAGAAAGGAGCTCTGTTGGGAGTCCTCCTCCATCCTTACAGCCAGGTTTTAGCACTTTATATATGGAGATGACCCACTTCTCTACAAAGACGAGATCCTTTCGATCGAGGCTTTGACCTCTCCTTGCTAAACCTGCTGATTGCCACATTCTCCTGAAAGAAATTAGAAAATCAAAAGGGGTGTCGTAAATGAAAGGTCATCACTATTATATTCAATAGGGGATTAATTCAGGGGCAGTGTGTTTACTCGGGGGAGGGGGGGGCGGTGAGAATGTGGAATGCGCATGGAATGCTTGTGATGAATAGCAAAGGTGCATTTAAGCGCACGAGTAATTATTTTTCCTCTGCCAGTCCTCCCTCACTATAGACCCTGCTGCTTGTCCACGTGGGCTTTAATCTGCCATGGTGACAGTGGGCCATTTGAAACCAACTCTGGATTGGCTTGGGCCTCCACGCAGCCACCCCCACATCAGTGGGGTCACCAAGAGCACCAAACTACAGCTTAGCGCAGTCCAAACAATCAGTAACGTTATCGAGGAGCGTCCACTGACTAAACTTGAAGCTGGGCTTAAAGAACTTAATGGAGCCACTGACAAAACTATTGATTGGCTCTGTGGCTGTGGACATGCTAAGAAGGAGGAAGCTGGATAAACGTGGGAGGAAGGAATAGAAAGGATAATCAGAATTCCTGCGGTGGACAAGGAAGCCATTCGGCCCATTAAGTCTGCAACAAATCTCCAACAGAGCATCTTATCCTGGCCCACCCCCTCCACCTGTTATTCCAGAGAATTATCATAACCCACATATCATAGAAGAAACCCTAAAGTGCAGGAAGAGGCCATCTGGCCCATTGAGTCTGCACCGACCACAATCCCACCCAGAACCTACCCCCGCATATTTACCCACTAACCTACACATCTCAGGACATTAAGGGACAATTTTAGCATGGCCAATCAACCTAACCCGCACATCTTTGGACTGGGGGAGGAAACTGGAACGCCCAGAGGAAACCCACGCAGACATGATGAGAATGTGCAAACTCCACACAGTGACCCAAGCCAGGAATCGAACCCAGGTCCCTGGAGCTGTGAAGCAGCAGTGCTAACCACTGTGCTACTGTGCCACCCACATATCTTGGGGCACTTAAGGGACCACTGCCAATGCACCTAACCTGTACATCTTTGGCATGTGGGAGGAAACCGGAGCACTTGGAGGAAACCCATGCAGACATGGGGAGAATGTGCAAACACCACACAGACAGTGACCCAGACTGGAGTTGAAGTCAGGTCCATGGTGCTGAGAGGCAGCAGTGCTAACCACTGATAGATTTGGGTGAATAGTGGGAGAAATCTCATCTGGACCATTAACACCAGCATGGAGCAGTTGTGCCAAGTGACCTGTTTGTATGTTGTAAATGAAATGTAACTGTTACATATTAGAAAGTATATCTAACATGTCAGAGGGGGTGAGAGGTTCATAAGAGGCAAGTGTATTGTTTGGAAGTTCTTCAATAGTAGGGGAACTTATGGGTGGTACAGTGGTTAGTACTGCTGTCTCACAGTGCTGGGGACCCAGGTTCAATTCCCAGCTTAGGTCACTGTCTGTGCAGAGTCTGCATATTCCCCCTGTGTCTGTGTGGGTTTCCTCTGGGTGCTCCGGTTTTCTCCCACAGTACGAAAGACATGCTGGTTAGGGTGCATTGGCCATGCTAAATTCTCCCTCAGTGTACCTGAACAGGCACCAGAGTGTGGCGACTAGGGGATTTTCACAGTAACTTCATTGCAGTGTTAATGTAAGCCTATTTGTGACACTAATTAATAAATAAATTGTAACTTGTGCTTTGAGAGTGAGTGAGCGAAGATGCAAAATGAAAGCAGCAAGACTTTCAGGACAGGTATAAAACTAAACAAGTTGAGGGGTCGGATATAGTGGGGTACGTTCACCTGTATGAGTATAGCAAGCATTGCTTTTTTTTTAAATGAGATCAGCACTATATCCATGTGCATTGCTTGATGGAAACAGGGCTCAGGAAGATGAATTGCCATCTATTGCTTGGTACATGTTGCTTTTATATGTACAGTCAGAGTTGTCCTTGCTGTGGAAGTGCTGAGTTCTGATGACTGGTGACCAAGGTCCTATAGCAGCAATAGTCTGTATGCTTGAGTAACTCTTGTATGCTTCTACTCTGCCCATGCTCTGAGGAGAACCCATCCTCTCCCTGGTCACGTAGCCATGTCAGTACATGACCATTCAATCTACACTTGCTATCTTCATGTCATCTCTGCATCGACATGCAACTCATTGTCTTTGAATTTGGCTGCAATGCTGTGTTGTGGGGGCCTGAGATGATAGTATTGCCCATCTGTACAGAGCTGATTGATCCTATTTCACATCAAATATCTCATGTCATCTCGTTTCTATAGAGTATGGAAAAATAAGCCTTGAAAAACTTTGGCTTCATTGGGTCCAATTATATCTGGGTGTAAAAATGCAATATTATATATTGGAATAGGTTCTTGATTAATAAGGGCATCCAGGGTTGTGGGGAAAAGGCAGGAGAATGGGGATGAGATAAATATCAGCCATGATTGAATGGTGGAGCAAAGTTGAAGGGCCGAGTGGCCTAATTCTGCTCCTATGTCTTATGGAGATGAGTTTTGTTAGAATAATGATGTTGAAAGCTGAGTTGTAGTCCATAAATGCTGTTGTAATTTTAAAGCCCTCAAACAAGTTATTCCCTCAGCATTCCCTTTTCTAGAGAAAGGAACTCCAGCCTTTCCTGATGGTTGGAACCTCTTTGTTATGACATGTTTTGAGGGACTGTTACCAATTCCCTGTGAAAAGATGTCACCAGTTCTACCATTATAAGGACCATTTTTGGTTTTACCCTTTTTGAATGTACTTTAGAAGGTAAATGACACCTGCGTTTAGTTAATGTGAGGAAGCTGGAGGTTGCACTCAAGGGCAAATATATTCAATTGGAGTTTCAAATTTCACTAATGTTAATTAGTATATTAATATATATGGCGCTGTGAAACAGTGTGATCTGTACACACTCGCAACCTTAGAATTTGGGCATCTTGTTTATGTTGGATTCAGTTTTTCTGCATCACCAGAATCTACAGTGTAGGAGAGGCCCTTCAGCCCATCGAGTCTGCAGCAATGCATAAAAGGCCCTGATCTGCCCATCTGATCCCACTTGCCAGTCCTTGTCCCATAGCCCTGAATGTTCTGCCGTGCCAAGTGCTCATCCAGGTACTTTTTAAAGGATGTGAGGCATCCCGCCCCCACCACCCTCCCAGGCAGCGCATTCCAGACCCTCACCACCCTCTGGGTAAAAAACATTTTCCTCAAATCCCCACTAAGTCCCCCACCCCTCACTTTTAATTTGTGTCCCCTCGAATCTGACCCTTCAACTAAGGGGAACAGCTGCTCCTGATCCACCCTGTCCATGTCCCTCGTAATCTTGAACATCTCAACCAGGTCGCCCCTCAGTCTTCTCTACTCCAGACAAAAACTACCCAAGCCTACCCAACCTCTCTTTATAACTTAACTGTTCCATCCTAGGTAGCATGCTGGTGAATCTCCTCTGTACCCCCTCCAGTGCACTCACGTCCTTCCTACAATGTGGTGACTAGAACTGCACACAGCTATGGCCACACCAAAGTTCTACACAATTCCATCACAACTTCTCTGCTTTTGTCATACCCCGATTTGATAAAGGCAAGAGTGCCAGTTGCTTTTTTCACCACTCTATTCACCTGCCTTAGAGACCTGTGGATAAACACACCAAGGTCCCTTTGCTTATGATGGGAACTTCGAAACCAGGGTCTTAAAGACACGTTTGTAAAAGGCCTAAATAACAGTAAAAATCCAAGGCAAGTTTTTGGGCGAAGACAATAAGCTTGAGACCTGTTGAGTGAGAAGCCATGGAAACACAGAAGGGAAGAGTTACAAATTGCAAGAGAGTTATTTCCCTGAGTTGGTGTGGGAGGTTGATTGTCTTTCCATGGCGTCTAAGCCAGAGCAGCCAGGATCACGGTCTCTGTCAGAAATTTAAATGCTACTGTTACCGTGGCAATCACCAAACATCCAAATGCCCTCAATTCCAGCCACAGTGCTAAGCCTGTGGGAAAGTCTGTCACAGCCAGACGGGAGCAGAGGGAATGGTACTGCTCTAGGTCACGGTAAAGGTCCAAGTCACAGCTATGCACCAGGCCAAGGTTGTGCTGGATGGAAAGCTAGTCCAGAAGACTGGGACTCCTCAGATGTGCAGACGATAGATTTTGAAACAGGAGTTTATTGGTAATGAGCAGGAAGGTCACAAGCAATAAGCACATTGGACGGAGAGAATAATAGGGCTGAAGATACAATTATAGTGATCACAGTAAAGTGAAAGCTGGCAATTCTCAAATTTTTGTTGATACAGCTGCAGCCGTGTCTGTTATCTCAGAAGGGGAATACAATGTCATCGCTAAGTTACATTGGTGAGGAACTGATTAGATATTCCATGTTAGATGAAGTTAATGTTAGGATGGAATATAACAAAACATCCTATTACTTGGCATCAATCTGAGGCAGGGAACATAACCTTCCTGAAGGGCAGAAATTAGTTTAAGAAAATGCAGTAAAGACAGGCTGAGTTTTTTCCAGTGAGGCTCAGTGAGAGTACACCAGACATTTAACAAGATCTGAGTGAGGAGGGCGGCACGGTAGCACAGTGGGTTAGCACTGCTGCTTCACAGCTCCAGGGACCTGGGTTCGATTCCCGGCTTGGGTCACTGTCTGAGTGGAATCTGCATGTTCTCCTCGTGTCTGCATGGGTTTTCTTCGGATGCTCCGGTTTCCTCCCACAGTCCAAAGATGTGCGGGTTAGGTTGATTTGGCCATGCTAAATTGACAGTAGATGCGTGGGTTAGAGAGGATTAGTGGGTAAAATAAGTAGGGATAATGGGGGTAGGGCCTGGGTGGGATTGTGGTCAATGGGCTGAAAGGCCTGTTTCTGTACTGTAGGATTTCTATGATTCTGTGACACAGTGGGTAGCACTGCTGCCTCACAGGGTCCCGGGTTCAATTCCAGTCTCGGGTGACTGTGTGGAGTATGCACATTCCCCACATGTTTGTGTGGGTTTTCTCCTGTTGCTCCGGTTTCCTCCCACTCTCCAAAGTTATGCGGGTTAGGGGATTAGCCATGCTAAATTGCTCCTTAGTGTTCTAAAATGTGTAGATTAGGGGGTTAAATACTTGGGGTTACAGGGAACAGGTCTGGGTGAGATTGCCTCTTGGTCAGGGGGATTATGTGGAGTTACAGGGGTAGGGCTTGGGTGGGATTGTTGTCAGTGCAGACTCGATGGGCTGAATGGCCGCCTCCTGCACTGTAAAGATCCTATGAGCTAGTAAAATCAGGCATCACAAGGCTGAATCCAAGATGAGGAACAATATACAGCTGATACTTTGCAAGGTCTTATACACTGCTGAAACAATGAGGGAAGAGTTGGTGAAAGATTGTGCAGTGTGTCTCAGAGTGAGAACCCATCCACCCAAGGTTCCCCTCATTCCACGGTCAAAACACAAACTTGGGGGATCAAGTACTTGTTGGTTTTGTTGGGTTGGATGGGAAGGAGTACTTTGTTTTGGTTGATGTTGAGTCTGTGCTCTATTCCAGAACTACTGAGGTTTTGAGAAGTTGGTCTGCTATTTATGGGTTAACGGGAGGCAATGGCCTACGAGTAGTATCGCTAGACCATTAATCCAGAAACTCAACTCATGGTCTGGGGACCTGGGTTCGAATCCCGCCACGGCAGCTGGTGGAATTTGATTTATAAAAAAAATCCAGGATTAAGAATCTACTGGTGACTATGAAACCATTATCGATTGTCGGAAAATCCCATCTGATTCCCTGTAGGGAAGGAAATCTGCTGTCCCTGTCTGGTCTGGCCTACGTGTAACTTGAAAAAGTTTTCTGTCTGTGATTGGAGATTGTTGTAAAGAGAATAGGAACTTTTAAGTATCTTGTGAAGCTTGGAGAGAGTGTAATCCATCAGTGTAACAATATATTATTGGTTGAAAGAGGAAATCTGACAAGGGGAGGTGAGTATGATAAACTTTACCTCCTACAGTGGTGAAGAAGTGTGGTGAAGAAGGCATTCGGCTTGCTTGGTTTCATTGGCCAGAATATTGAATATAGGAGTTGGGACGTCTTGTTGAAGTTGTACAAGACATTGGTAAGGCCACACATGGAATACTGTGCGCAATTCTGGTCACCCTATTATAGAAAGGATATTATTAAACTAGAAAGAGTGCAGAAAAGATTTATTAGGATGCTACCGAGACTTGATGGATTGAGTTATAAGAATAGGCTAGATAGACTGGGACTTTTTTCTCTGGAGCGTAGGAGGCTGAGGGGAGTTCTTGTAGAGGTCTATAAAATAATGAGGGGTACAGATCAGCTAGATAGTTAATATCTTTTCCCAAAGGTAAGGGAGTCTAGAACCAGAGGGCATAGGTTTAAGGGGAGAGATACAGAAGTGTCCAGAGGGGCAACTTTTTCACACGGAGGGTGGTGAGTGTCTGGAACGAGCTGCCAGAGGTAGTAGTAGAGGTGGGTACAATTTTTGTCTTTTAAAAAGCATTTAGGCAGTTACATGGGTACGATGGGTATAGAGGGATATGGGCCAAATGCAGGCAATTGAGACTAGCTTAGGTGTTTTTAAAAACAAAAGGCGGCATGGATAAGTTGGGCCGAAGGGCCTGTTTCCATGCTGTAAACCTCTGACTCTGGTGAAAGGCATGAGGAAATGAAAAGTTGGCAATGTTACAGAATTTGCCAATCGTTCAAACAAAGTGAGGGTCTTTGATTAAGACAAATATTAAGTGGAAACAGAAAATGCTGGAAAATCTCTGCAGGTCTGACAGCATCTGTGGAGACAGAATAGAGCCAACGTTTCGAGTCTGGGTGAGCCTGCATCAGAGCATTTACGAAGGGTCAGTTCTGACAAAGGGTCAACAACAACACCCTGAAACAGCCCACAAAGGGTCATCCAGACTCGAAACATTGGCTCTATTCTGTCTCGATGTGGAGATGCCGGCGTTGGACTGGGGTAAACACAGTAAGCAGTCTCACAACACCAGGTTAAAGTCCGACAGGTTTATTTGGTAGTAAACGCCACTAGCTTTCGGGGTTTGCCCCTTCATCCAGGTGAGTGGGGAGTTCTGATCACAAACAGAGCATATAAAGGCACACACAGTTTACAGAATACTGATTTAGAATGAGTTTTTAGCTATAAAGATTCACATTCTGATCAGTATTCTGTGTGTGCCTGTATAAGCTCTGTTTGTGATCGGAACTCCCATTCACCTGACAAAGGGGCAAACCCCGAAAGCTTGTGGCGTTTACTACCAAATAAACCTGTTGGACTTTAACCCAGTGTCTGAGACTTCTTACTCTATTCTATCTCCACAGATGCTGCCAGACCTGCGGAGATTTTCCGACATTTTCTGTTTTAATCTCAGATTCAGTATCGTGGTAGTTTGCTTTTAAATATGAAGTGGATTTGGTAGTCCAAAGCTCAGTTTGACACAAGGCATTGGCATTGAGAGTGAGGAGCTAAGCTAATGGAAATGAAGGGGGATACCCAGCAGAAAGAGAGAGAGAAACCAGAACAATTAATTAAAAGAATGCAGGAAGGAAGAAAAATATCTTTCTTTTGTCAAATGATATTTTTGTTGAGCACGTATTGTGTTGGGGGAAAAACATTTTTTTATTTACATGTAAATTACTCGGATAGTTTCAGTTATGTATGTTTTGGTTGTGGTTACAGCAAAAATAAATGCAACCCAACCTATTAAATTACAGATTAATATTAATTTAGTCATTGTATTCTGGCAAATTGACAATGTACAATAAAATGTAAAATATGTTGATTTTTTTTTTGAAGTGGGGAGGGAGTGTAAAGCTGCCCTGTCTGATGGGAAGGTGTAATTATTAATTATTGGTGTCACAAGTAGGTTTACATTAACACTGCAATGAAGTTACCATGAAAATTCTCTAGTCACCACACTCTGGTGCCTGTTCGGGTACACTGAGGGAGAATTTTTAACATGGCCAATGCACCTAGCCAGCACGTCTTTTGGACTGTGGGAGGAAACCGGAGTACCTGGAGGAAACCCACGCAGACATGGGAAGAGCATGCAAACTCCGCACAGAGAGTGGCTCAAGCCAGGAACTGAACCCTGGTCCCTGGCGCAGTGACTCAGCAATGCTAACTGCTGTGCCACTGTGTTGCCCTAAAGAACGTTGAACAATAGCTGCTTCAAGTGAGTCCACATTGTTAATCTTTTATCCGTGTAATACGCGGCGGGGCTGGTGGTTGAATGTTTGGTCGAATGGGTAACTTGTAAGTAATGCCTTAACAGAGGGAGCTGGAGAGGTTCAGGGAGGGGACTCTACATTTCAGAGCCAGGCAGCTGAAGGCAAGGGTGGAGCGATTATAACCAGGGATGCTAAAGATATCAGAATTGGAGGAATGCAGATATACCAGACGGTTGCCTGGCTAGAGTAGATGTGGGATGTGGGATGGGGGATGGGGGTGGCCGTGGAGAGATTTGTAAGCCAGGATGACAAATGAGCTTGGTGATATTGCAGAGGTGGTAGTACCTTTTCTGTTTTATCTTCCCCACCCCCTGTGTGCCTCTGGTTAACCAGAGAGCTGTAGATTTGGCAGTGCCACATTTATTCTTTATGGGGACGTGTCTACACCCTTCCCATAGAATCTCTCTGCTGGATGCCTCCCAGTGATTTGACACCAATTTCCCTTCTAATTGCTGTTTCCAGTCCACTCTTGCCCAGCTGATCTCTCAGCTTTGTAAAATTTGCCTTCCCCCAGTTTAGAACTTTTACTCCTGCTCCATCTTTTCCATAAAGATGATAAACATAAGAACATAAGAAATAGGAGCAGGAGTAGGCCATCTAGCCCTTCGAGCCTGCCCCACCATTCAATAAGATCATGGCTGATCTGTCGTGGCTCAGTTCCACAGTCCCGCCCTCTCCCCATAACCCTTAATCCCCTCTCTTATCAAAAACCCATCAACCCGCGTCTTAAAAATGTTTAGCAAGGTAGCCTCCACCACTTCAACGGGCAGAGAATTCCAGAGATTCATCACCCTTTGAGTGAAGAAGTTCTTCCTCAACTCCGTTCTAAACCGCCCCCCCCCCCTCTTTATCTTGAGGCTGTGCCCCCTAGTCCTACTGTCCTTTCTGAGCGGGAAGAGTCTCTCCACCTCTATCCTATCCATCCCATTCATCATCTTATACGTCTCAATGAGATCTCCCCTCATTCTTCTAAACTCTAACGAGTACAAGCCTAGTTCATTCAGCCTCTCCTCATAGCTCAACCCCCTCAACTCCGGCATCAGCCTAGTAAACCTCCTCTGCCCTCCCTCCAAGGCCAAAATATCCTTGCGTAAGTACGGCGCCCAAAACTGCACACAGTACTCCAGCTGCGGCCTCACCAATGCCCTATACAGCTGCAGCAAGACCTCCCTACTTTTATATTCAATCCCCCTCGCTATGAAGGCCAGCATCCCATTCGCCTTCCTGACCACCTGCTGCACCTGCAAGCTTGGTTTTTGCGACTCATGCACAAGGACCCCGAGGTCCCTCTGCACCGTCGCCTGCTGCAGTGTACCTATATTCTGATTAATATATCCAAAATGCTCCCCCTACTGCTGCCTCATCCATTTGCCCAGCTTCATTTCCTAAGACAGAATCTCGAATTGTGCTCCCTCTTGTTACCTGCCGACTCAGAGGGCAGTTAGGAGTCATCCACATTGCTGAGGTTTTGATATTCTATGTGGATCAGACAATATAAAGGTGGCAGATTTCCTTCCTGTTTAAAGAAACCCTGATGTGGGCTTTAGCAACCATCTGCCATCGGTCACCATTACTGCTACAAACTCCTTATTTCAGAAAGTCGAGTATTCCTGTTTGATAATCAGTTCCTGGTCTCAAGTTGTACAAGCTTTCCTGATGGTTCAGCTCGTCAACAGCGAATACCTTTTGGTCAAAAATTAATATTTGTTTATTAACCATTAGCAAAACAAGCAACTTATTCTTGTACACAGAGTATTTTGACAGTGAAGGCTTGAGTCAGTCTCGAGACGGTGGGTGAAAGCCACTTGGCACAGAAACAGTTTGTTTTGTTCTTCGTGTGAGGACAGAATGAGTGAAAGTGGAATGAGAGAGAGAGTTGCAAATAGCAATCGGAGTTGTAAAAACATTGGTATTTTCACTCCCAACTGTCCATGACAAAGTCAGTCCCTGGAGTGTTTTGGGAGTGTGAGGCAGACGCTCGTGAGAGAGCGAGGTTATCGGGTGATATCAGCCAAGGTAAGAGGTTGCTTTTATAAGATAAGCAATCGTTTTTATCACTTGGCTAATGAGCGGCTGGATTCTTCTTGCAAAGAGGTTGGTGTGTGAATGACGTGGGCTGCTTTTAATAAGCAAATTAACCAGTCAGTTCAGGGATGTAGAGTTACACTGTGACTTATAATCGCCAGAATGTGCTGGTCAATCTTCTCTGTGCTTGTTGTTTTATACCAAGTAAAATAGCTTCTCCACCTTCTTGGAAGAACTTGCTGGATTTGCAGAGCAATTGGCCAAAAAAAGTCCACGCTGTTAATTAAGATGTTTAATTAAGATGTTGAAATAGAATCTACTGATTCTATTTCAAGATATCAATATTTTATCTATTTTTTTCTCTCCCTCCCACATCCCCCCTTCGCGCACACTCTGTCGACCCTCTCTTTAAACCAAGGCCACGTTCAAATTGTTTTTTTTTTAAGATCCCATGACTGTAGTTCAGTATAGATTAGAGGTATCTCTCCGTTTCACAACTAACATTATTCCCAGGTCAATAGCCACCCAAGAAATGGATGTATTTCACATTGTTGTTTGTGAGATTTTTCTGTGCGTAAATTGGTTGCACTTGGGTATTGGCAGTTGCCTAGGAATGGTCTGGGATCTCCGGGAATTGAAGTTAATCTCCCGGACACTGCTGTGAGCGATGGCAAGGAGATAAGTCGTTGGAAGGATGCTTTTGTGTTTTATTTTCAGGAAGTCAGAAAAATATTGGAATCTGTGGATGAAATAGTCTACGTGAGTGTTGAGAATCACCCAAGAGTATTCACTCCCTCATTGGCCATGGGGAATGCAGGGTGCGTTGATTGACATGTTGGGGGGCAAATGGGGCATGTGTTGAGGTGCGGTAGCAGCAGGAGGTCATGTGATAAACCTCCAGGAATACAGTCGCTCCAGAGTTGGCAGCTGCACTTTTGTAGCATTATGTTACGTGAGGGGCGTGTCTTTGTTTTGAAGGTGTGACAAGTCGCTGCGTGTAATGTGGCTTTCGTTCATTGTTATCCCCTTCCTGGTGACCTTCGACACCTGAATCATTTGATCCCGAGAATTATTTGCATCCAAAGAATACTAATCAGACTAAAAGCGAAATGATTTTCTTCTCCCTGATCAGTAACAAGTGGACAAAGGAGTGGGGGTGGGGGGAATGCTTAATCCAAATAGGCTGGAGAAGATTAATCAATTAATACCAGGTGTGACTCAGGTTGAGAATAAAACTACAAATGACTTGAAACCAGACATAATGTTCTATTTTGGAACAATTGAAGATAGGAGATCCGAACTGGTAGAATTGTCACTTGTTATCTGTATTTCCTGTAATGCAGATAGCATGTTACTCAGAGACCAGCATTTTCCAATCGCCTCTTGGCATTATATCTAGTAGCAACATGTTACTGGGCCTTCCTACTCCAAACAACTCCCCAAAAAAATTATCTTCCTGCAAAATTTGTCAGTTTTGTTTTTAGTTAATCTCTTTGCAATTGCCGCAAACCCTATTTTAGCTTACCTATTTTCTAGAGCATTTTGGTCACTATTGCATAAGTTAGCATTGCTGCCTCACATGGCCAGAGACCCAGGTTCGATTCCTGGCTTGGGTCACTGCCTGTGTGGAGCCTGCACGTTCTCCCTGTGTCTGTGTGGGCCGGGTGCTCCAAAGATGTGCAGGTTAGGTGGACTGGCCATGCTAAATTGCCCCTTACTGTCAGGGCGACTAGTTAAGGTAAATGCATGGGGTTACGGGGATAGGGTTTGGGTGCGATTGTGGTCAGTACAGACTTGATGGGCCGAATGGCCTCCTTCTGCACTGTAGGATTCTATGTTTCTATAATTATCACTCTTGTTCGGCGCCCAGTAGAGTGGCGGGTTGCACAGAAGGCCACTCAGCCCATCGTGCTATCCAAGGATCAGACTGCTGGGGGAGGAAGGATCTGGGATTTGATTCAAAAACTGGGCGAAAGAACAGCTTAGCTCGAAGTTTGAAAAGTCCAACGCAAATCAACGAAACCTCGGCAGCTTCTGTTATTTGTGCAGCCTGGTGTGCTCCTGTTTGCCAGTCTGAGTGAGTGGTGAACTTTGTCGCTTGATTTATGACCCCTGAAATAACTCTTCCAAAATACAGAACGATGAGCCGCTGCGCAGGTTCATTAGTGCTGTTTGCTGTGAGTATTACAAGATTGAAGCATAGTAGATAAAGTTTCTTCTTGATACCAGACCTGCTGCTAATGTGCTGCGAATTGCTTCAGATGTTTGTTCTGGTTTAATTAGACATTATTATGCGACAAGCCATTTGAAATATTTGTTTCAGAATCACCTGACTACCTTTTTGGGCCTAACCGGCTCGATTTACTAGTGCTGGTCTCTTCAAATACTGCATAATTCTGTAAAATTACAACTGCAGAGGATGGTTTATTGAGTTTTATAATTTCAATATAAATTCAACATTTCTGACCTCCTGCAGTGAGGAATTTCAGCATCAAGAATGTATGTCCTTTCTAATCTTTCTCTCTCGCCTCCGATTTCCTCTCTCTGTCTTTGTATCAGTTGAGGCTAGCACTGTCTCTCACTTTTGTGAGAGGGGGTTGTGGCCAATATTTATCTCTCAACGAAATTCACCAAGGAAGAAACTAAGTTAGACAATCTGGTCATTATCATGTTGCTATTTGTGGGAGTTTGCTGCGTGCAAATTGGCTGCTGTGTTTCCAACATTGCAACAGTGCCTACACTTGAAGTATTTAATTGGCTGTAAAGTTGGCAAAGAAATGAGAGTCTCTCTTTATTTCCTCCTCTTTCTCAGAAGGAAATTGTTAAATGCCGAAACCTGTCAAGATCGTTTCTGGGAAACTGTCATGCTATGAGACGTACCCACGACATGTGAATTGGCTTTTCTGGTAAACCAAACTACCTGTGTGATTATTTGCCTGCAGTGTTTTGAGTATTTGATTATCAAATGCTCGTTGCCTGGCGGAAAGGACCATGCAGGCGTTTTCTGCTTTGGAAAAGTCAAAGGTGACGAAATAGACCTCGCAATATTTTGAGGACTTTGTCAATGAACGAGTCGTCTGCATTCTACATGTGACCGGTTTTTGTAAAGCTTGGCGTGGTTTAATCTTGCACGAAAGCCGCACCGTTAATCCCGGCATCAGATTCGAACTCCATCCCAGAGAGATTCCGTGAGTGTTTCCAGGACTTTGAGACTGAGTTCAATCTTTACCATGTGATGTTTAATAGCTCCCCTGTAGGGTGTGCGTACATGCCCCGGCACCATTCTGTGCCAACACTTTCTTAAGAATCTGTTGTCTTGCCCTCTCTTCAGGTGGTTGTTGGGATCTTAAAGCTTCTAGCAAAGCATTGTCTTCTGTTCACACTAATAGATACCACGAAGGGCAAAAGCACGCAGGGCTACGGAGAAAGGGGAGAGGGAGATAATTGGATGGAGTGTTGGCGTAGGGAACGGTGGACTAGCTGGCCTCCTGCAGGGCAGGAGGGATCTATAAATAGCTGGCCGGATCCCGGAGCTGATAGTTCCACACTGGGTTTTGATGTTGGATAGTGTGCCAGCATCAAAGTGTGTTTCATTTTCCAAAGAGCCGAGGGATAAAGCTAGATCAAACAGAAAGCGTTTTGCAGCAAAATTATCATTTGACTTGGTAACGATTACCCTTGATGTTGCAGAGAGCTTCCTGAAGAATTAATGAGCATCTTTTCTATTTGTTGTAATCATGTGGATTTCATCATTATGAAATAAGGTGAATTTTTTAATAGGCAAATTGACTGGAATGTAAAGAACGCCAGCTCATTAAATGTTTTCAAAGTGGATGAAAGGGCGCGGATTTAATTGTTAACCCAGAGTTGAAATATCTGGATCACAAATAATTATGTTGGCTGGGGTTGTCCCTTTCCGAGATGAGGCTGCTGCTGCCATCCTGTGTAAAATCTGATATGATAGCGTCAGATTGCGAACACGCTATCTATAATATTCTATAAGTGCAACCCTCCACTCTACTGGGTGCCAAACAAGAGGGAAACTGACTTGTGCAATAGTGTCCAAAATACCCCCAAAAATAGGTAAACTAAAATAGGTTTGTGGCCAACGCAAAGAGTAACTAAATATAAAATTGACATATTTTGCAGGAAGATAATTGTTTTTCAAAATGGCAGAAAGGCTGGGGACACTGGCATGTTAAGTTAATTGGCCCAAAGATTCCAAAGTAAGGATTTCTATGATTTCCATGAACACCACTCAGTTTCTCAATCGCCTTTCCGATTCTTTATTCTAATCTCAAATCTGTTTGTGATCCTGCCTATAGCATTGAAGGTTGCCCTGGTCAAAAATATTCGTTCTGCTTTGTGTTCAATACACTGATCTCTCCGTTCTTTCCCTTGTCACCTCTCCACAATCCACTCCCTTCCTCTCCCTGCACCCATTGGAATATTTCTCTTTATTTTAGTGGTTAGTCGGCCTGATCTCTCGGCTGCCAGTCCTCGTTCCACTTAAATACTAACTAGTCACCAGCGGAGTGCCTCAAGGATCTGTTCTGGGACCCTTGTTGTTTGTCATTTTCATAAATGACTTGGATGAGGAAGTGGAGGGATGGGTAAGTAAGTTCGCTGATGACACGAAGGTCGGTGGTGTTGTGGATGATCTGGAAGGATGGCAAAAGTTGCAGCAGGACATAGATAGGATGCAGGACTGGGCGGAGAAGTGGCAGATGGACTTCAACGCGGATAAATGTGTAGTTGTCCATTTTGGCAGAACCAACGGGATGAACGAGTACACTATCAAGGGCAGAAGTCTGAGTAGTGTTGAGGAGCAGAAGGATCTTGGGGTCCGGGTCCACAGGACTCTTAAATCGGCCTCGCAGGTGGAGGAGGTGGTCAAGAAGGCGTATGGTGTACTGGCCTTCATTAATCGAGGGATTGAGTTTAGGAGTCGGGAGGTAATGCTGGAACTTTATAAGACCCTTGTCAGGCCTCATTTAGAGTATTGTGTGCAGTTCTGGTCGCCTCACTATAGGAAAGATGTAGAAGCTATTGAAAGGGTACAGAGGAGATTTACAAGGATGTTGCCTGGACTGGGAGGCATGCCTTATGAAGTTAGGTTGAGGGAGCTGGGACTCTTTTCCCTGGAGAGACGAAGGTTGAGAGGCGACCTGATAGAAGTTTACAAAATGTTGAGAGGAATAGATAGGGTGGACTCTCAGAGGCTATTTCCCCGGGTTGAAATGGTCGCTACGAGAGGACACAGATTTAAGGTGCGGGGAGGGAGGTTCAGAAGTGATGTTAGGGGTAAGTTTTTCACTCAGAGGGTGGTGAGTGAATGGAATCGGCTGCCGTCAGTGGTGGTGGAGGCGAACTCGCTGGGGTCTTTTAAAAGACTCCTGGATGAGTATATGGGGTTTAATGAGATTGAGGGTTATAGATAGGTCTGTAGGTTGGTAGGTGATGATGTGATCGGCGCAACTTGTGGGCCGAAGGGCCTGTTTGTGCTGTAGTGTTCTATGTTCTATGTTCTAGTCCTAAATTCCATCTTATTCCCTTACCCTGTGCTTGCTGATTCTCTCGACCCCCAAAGACATGGAACTCAAAACCCTCATCAGGGTTTACAAATCCCTGTGATGCCTTGCCTTGCACCCCACCGCCCCCACCCCCAGAGTTCCTTATTGCGTTGGACACTCTTGCTTCATTTCTCCGACTGGCGCTTTTCTTTCCCATACACCTCTGCTAAGACCATCTCTCCAACCACAACTTCAGCCACTACCTGCTGTTGTTTGACATCCATTTCTTCTCTGAAGTATTTGGGTCATTGAGCTTGTTAAATGTTATACAAATGCCTGGATGCTACTTTTTTTGAATACAAGCCAAATGAGATCTTAAAACCGGGCCTTCATGCTTCAGGATCCGATGTCTATTGAAAAATGGAGAGCAGTTAGAATCATAGAATCGCTACAGCGCAGAAGGAGGCCATTCGGCCCATTGAGCTTGCGCTGACAACAATCCGACCAGGCCCTAACCCTGTAAACCCACAAATTTACCCTGCTAATCCCCCTGACACAAGGGGGCAATTCAGCATGGCCAATCAACCTAACCCGCACATCTTTGGCATGTGGGAGGAAACCGGAGTACCCGGAGGAAACCCACGCAGATACAGGGAGAATGTGCAAACTCCACACAGACAGTGACCTGAGGCTGGAATTGAACCCGGGTCCCTGGTGCTGTGAGGCAGCAGTGCTAACCTCTGTGTCACCATGCTGCTCCAAAGTTACAAAAGTGAACGTTTTAATCTTCACAAAACGATCTAAATTACCCCTCAGTCAAAAGTTGAAAACGCTTGAAGGAATTTGCAATGTGGTGTTCGTCGAAATCGTAGAAATCCTTACTTTGGAATCTTTGGGCCAATTGACTTGACATGCCAGTGTCCCCAGCCCATCTGCCATTTTGAAAAAAATTATCTTCCTGCAAAATTTGTCAATTTTATATTTAGTTACTCCCTTTGCATTGGCCACAAACCTATTTTAGTTTACCTATTTTTGGGGATATTTTGGACACTATTGCACAAGTCAGCATCCCTCTCGTTTGGCACCCAGTAGAGTGGCGGGTTGCACTTATAGAATATTATGTTAGTGTGTTCGCAATCTGACGGTAATGTTGTATAGTTTGTATTTATCTGATCTCAATTGGACCTGTAGATGTTGCTTTTTGTGTGATTAAATGAGAACACTAGTAGTTTGGATGAAAGCTTTTCAGATAAGCAAAATGGTAGTTTTCCATTTACACTTCCTGTATTTGATTCTAGACACAGGAGTGAAAAACCTCACAAATCTTGCACCTGGGATTGCAAGTAATGTCTTGAGATGGATAGGAAGCAAAGAGTTGGCATAAATGGGTCTTTTTTGGATTGGCAGTCAGTGACTCGTGGGGTTCCACAGGGATCTGTGCCAGGACCCCAACTGTTCACATTACACGTTAATGATTTAGAAGAGGGAACTGAATGTATTGTCTCCAGATTTGCAGATGATACAAAGCTGGCTGGGAGGGTGAGCTATGAGGATGTTTCAGCGTGATTTGGACAGGCTGTATGTGTGGGCTTCTGTATGGAAGATGCAGTATAATGTGGATAAATGTCAGGTTACCCCCTTTGGTAGCAATAATAGAAAGACAGATTGTCACTTGAATGGTGTAAATTGAGAGAGGTGGATATACAACGAGATCTTGGCGTCCTCGTGCATCAGTCGCTGAAAGTAAGCGCGCAGGTACAGCAGGCAGTAAAGAAGGCAAATGGTATGTTGGCCTTCATAGAGGATTTGAATATAGGGATGTTTTGCTACAATTGCGTAGGGCATTGATGAGGCCACACCTGGAATATTGAGTGCAGTTTTGATGTCCTTATCTGAGGAAGGATGCCCTTGTTATAGAGGGATTAGAATGAAGGTTCACCGGGCTGATTCCCGGGATAGCAGGTCTGTAATAGGAGGCGAGACAAAGTCAGGGTCATATTCAGTGGAGTTGAGAAGAATGAGAAAGGATCTCATGGAAACTTATAAAACCCTAACAGGATCAGACAGGGTAGATTCAGAAAGAATGTTCCCAATGATGGGGAAGTCCAGAACTAGGGGTCATAGTTTGAGGATAAGAGGCAAACCTTTCGAACTGAGGTGAGAAGAAATTTCTTTGTCTAGAGGGTGGTGAATGTGTGGATTACGATGGACTTTTTAATCCTGATTAGTTTGCCTTTTTATAAATTACGGTTTTCGTTGCCACTGACAAGCTATTTGCAATTAGTATCGGGTGAGGGGATCCAGGCCTGGGATTGTGGGACTGCTTGGTGCTGAGGGCCAGGGGATAGTTGAGACAATACTCAGTGTATCTGAGGCTCTGCAGGATTATCAGATCGCTCTGTAAAGATTAGAAGTTCATCCTTCTGCTGCTCCCCACTATTTTGTTGGCACTGAGTCAGGAAGCTTGATTGTCCTGTTCAAGATCTCAATCTTATTGGGCTGGCAATGCCAAGAAAAAGAACTCTGCGGGCATGTTCTAATAACTTGGAGGAAATGGAGCGGGACTTCAAATGGCAGCACATTGGCACAGTGATTAGCACTGCTGCCTCACAGTGCCCAGGTTCAATTCCCAGCTTGGGTCGCTGTCTGTGTGGAGTCTGCATGTTCTCTCTGTGTCTGCGTGGGTTTCCTCCGGGTGCTCCAGTTTCCTCCCACAGTCCAAAGACGTGCGGATTAGGTGGATGGGCCATGCTAAATTGCCCCTTTAGTGTCAGGAAGACTAGATAGGGTAAATTATAGGGTTAGGGCCTGGGTGGGTTTGTGGTCAGTGTAGATTTGATGGATCGAATGGCCTCCTTTTGCGCTGCAGCATTCTATGACACAAAGCAAGAAAGATGATGCAACTGGTGAAAGATGATACCATAACCAACTGGGGAGCAAAATCCTTCTTTGCTTAATTGGATGATTCTTGACCTCAAACATCTCCCAATATCCTGAGGCAGTGAGAAGTCTCACACCCCCAGGTTAAAGTCCAACAGGTTTATTTGGGTAGCACGAGCTTTTGGAGCAGTGTTCTCTGAGCAGCGTTCTGAAAGGTCGTGCTACCCAAATAAACCTGTTGTGGTTGTGAGACTTCTTACTGTGCCCACCCCAGTCCAACACATCTCCTCATCATCAATATCCTGATGGGTGAATGAGCAGACGTGTTCAAGAAAAAAAAACACTTCTTCTAAAGCACTTCTGTCAATTTTTTAAAAATATTTTTTGGGTTTTGCTCCTCGTGTCTGGAGATTGCTTCCCAATTTCTTGAGACTTCGGGGCAATCGTTGATGGTTGGCAAACCCACAAGTGAAGTCAAGGAAACTTGGATGGGTGTGAGGGGGAACAAGGACTAAGTGACACTAACCCATCAGGACAACTGGGGTAACCGCGGGATATAGTTGGAGAAAGAAAACAGTGTGTTCCATATTTTCTATGTATCAATAATGGAATGCGATACAACTTTGTGAAGACTTGAATAATTTATTTCTCCTTCATTGCCTTATCCCATCGCTTACAGTACTGTTTGTTTTTCTATTTCCAATATTTAAACTGCATTTTCTTTTTAAACCAAGGACTAAGAACCTTGGGTCTCTCAAAGACTTGAGATCATAAGTCATAGGAGCAGAATTAGGCCACACAGCCCGTCAAGCCTGCTCCACCGTTCAATCATGGCTGATATTTTTCTCACCCCCGTTCTCCTGCCTTTTCGCCATAACCCCGATCCCCTTATTAATCAAGAACCGATCTATCTCTGTCTTAAAGACACTCAATGATCTTAAATAAATTCCCATTGTGATGGCTGGGAATCGAACCCGGATTAATTGCTTGGAAGGCAGCTGTGCTCACCACTATACCACTGTCGCTCACGCTAGTTTAGTTAGCTAGTTTACATGCACAGAGACCAATTGGGTACTCAATTAATGGGAGTTGCCAAATCCCCAGAATTGCCCTGGTATCTCCAGGGATTGAAATTAAATCTCCAGGACACTGTTGGGAATGCAGTTTAAAAAAGAGCAAAATCATAGTGGCACGAAATCATAGAAACCCTACAATGCAGAAGGAGGCCATTCTGCCCATCAAGTCCGCACCGACCACAATCCCACCCAAGCCCTACCCCCCATATCCCTACATATTTAGCTGCTAATCCCTCTAACCTACACCTCTCAGAGGCAATTTACCATGACCAGTCAACCTAACCTGCACATCTTTGGACTGTGGGAGGAAACCCACGCAGACACAAGGAGAATGTGCAAACTCTGCACAGACTGTGACCCAAGCCGGGAATCGAACCCAGGTCCCTGGTGCTGTGAAGCAGCAGTGCTAACCACTGTGCTACCATGCCGCAAAGTTGAGCTTTTTTTGAACACATAGTCACAGAAATCTTAAAGGTGAGTGTCTGTTTCACCAACAGTTGAGATTAATCTAATTAGGCACCAAGCAAATGTCTGTTCCCTTTATCCAGTGGGTAAAGCGATGTGCTTGGGTGATGGACTGATGCCGGGTGGTGGAGAGGTTCAGTGGTGGGAAGTCATATGACCTCCAGGCCTACACCCAAAGAGAGACACTTCAACCCTTACAGCTCTCCTCCCTGAGAGTAATCCCAGAAGCAATTTCTGCAAACATTTATTTATATCGGTTTCTTTGATGTAAGTTTTATTCTATGCATCTAAGTTCAAGAAAGTTTGATAACCTTGTCCTTCCTGTCAATCGATGGGGAAATGTAATCTTCTTTCCAACAGCAATATCTGCTATCTATATGGCATCTTTATAGTGTTAAAACATCCCAGGGTGCTTTGTAGGAGTATTAAATCCGAGCCAGATAATGCAATGGTAGGGCAGGTGCCAGAGGCTCTCTTTCTAGGAGAGAGAGAGAGAATACGGAGAGGTCAATGGAGGAAATCCAAAGCTTGTGGCCTTGGCAGCTGAGCTGCCAATAAACAAATGCTTGCCTGTATTACTGAGCACTTTGTGCAGGAAGGAACTTGTATATTTTTATAGGTTCTTACCCACATTTCGGGGAAACAGAGGTGAAAGGTCAAAGACCATGGAACAAGACTTGAAGAGATAGAGGACAAGTCAAGGTGCCATTAATTGATGTCTAGTTAGAGTTTCAAAGGCTTGATTTGAAGCTTTGAGATGTTAATGTGTACTTATTCCTGTCATGTTTTAGTTAAATTACCTCAGTTGTCTCTCAGATTGCAATTGATCATCTTTTGAGATGATGGAGAACAAAGGAACTGTTCATTTGCTTGCAAAAGGCTAATTCCTTCTAGTGGAGTGAGATTTCTTGGATGATGGCAGCAGGGTTGCTGTTTCTATACCTTTGTGGCAATTTTTTACTTTAATTACACCATTCTTCACCAATTAACAGGTTGCCTTCATTTCTGAGGGATGTGAAGGGTTCCCCTGGGAGACACTTCAACCCTTACTGTTCTCCCCTGAGAGAAATCCCAGAAGCAATTTCTGCAAACATTTATTTATATCGGTTTCTTTGATATGAGTTTTAATCTTTGCGTCCAAGTTCAAAAAAGTTTGATAATTGTCCCAGGAGCGGCATCGTTCCTGAGATGAAGACTAAAGTGTATAGGATCTTCGCTTTAAAACATAAAGACATAAACTACAGAAAAAAAACAAGTCATTTGTACACTTGTAGATTTTTAAATTAGCTAGACTGCAGCAGCAACTTTGATTTGAATATGGGATGTCTTCAAAGTAATAGAGATTGCCAAAGCTACGCTGGTTGCAACACTATTTCTGAACTGTTTCTTCCATTCTGTAGCATTTTCAGTTAAGCTGCAAGGTCAAAAGAGTCCTCTCTTTGGAACAAACCAATGTCTACGTGCCTTATCCCGAGATGTTTTGCACACGAGAAAATATCTCACTTGATAGAGGTTTTTTTTAGGATAAATAAGGGGAAACAGTTTCCAATGGCAGGAAGGTCGGTAACCAGAGGACACAGATTTTAGATAACTGGCAAAAGTGCCAGATGGGGATAGAAAGCAGGCAAACTGTCGTAATCTGGAATGCGCTGACTGAAAGAATGGTCGAAGCAGATTCAACAGGAACTCTCAAAAGGGAACTAGATAAATACTTAAATTAACCTGTAAATGTTGTGCCTTTATCAAGAGCAGAGGTGCGGGACCAATCAGGGAAAGCATTGGCACAGGGGTATTGTCATTGGATTAGCAATCCGGAGACCCAGGGGACCTGTAATCCCACCATGGCAGATGGTGAAATTTGAATTCAGTAAATGAATTAAAAGTCTAACGATGAGCGTGAAACCATGATCGATTGTTGGGACAACCCATCTGGCTCACTAATGTCCTTACCTGGCCTGGCCTACATGTGACTCCACAGTAATGTGGTTGATTCTTAAATGTTGTCAGGGATGGGCAATAAATACTGGCCCAGCCAGCAACACCCACATCCCATGGAAGGATTTTTAAAAATTGGATAGCCCTTTAAAAGGTCCAGCACAGGCACTTTGGGCTGAATGGCCTCTTGCTTTATCATTCCAGCAGCCTTATTAACACACACCATGTTGTGATGACCTAAACCACACTGGAATCTTGATTAAATTCTCTCAGCAGCCTTCAAACTGTTGACTTTTGTCACTGCTGCAAGTGTCTGGCTGATGACCAAGGTTGATGCCAGTTGCGAATTGTTACATTATCCTGCTTAATAAACTGAAAATGATGTTGCAGAAATTTTCGATAAATTCTGATGTGGGCACGGTTGATGCTCAGCCGTGACTCGGTGGGCATCACTCTTACCTTTTGAGTTAGAAAGCTGTGGGTTCAAGACCAACCCCAGGACCTGAGCACAATAGTAGAGGCTGAACCTGCACTGCTGAGAGAGTGCTGCACTGTTGGAAGTGCCGTCTTTCAGATTACACAGCTTTGTTTTAAAGGAGAGCAGGGGAGCTCTCCCCTGTGTCCTGTTCGAATATGTTATTCCTCAGTTGACACCACTAAAGCATTTTATCAAGCGTGATTTTTTTTGAGAGCTTGCTGCGTGTAAATTGGCTGCCAGAATCGTAGAATCCTTATAGTACATAGAGGCCATTCGGCCCCTCGAGTCTGAATTGACCACAATCCCACTTAGACACTCTTCCCATCCTTTGTTACTGTGACTGCACTCACTGCAAAGGTGTTGCACTTTGGGGTGTTCTTGGACCACGGGAGATGTTATGTAGGACTGTTGGTCTTTAGTACATTGATGGGATTTGATTGTTTTTGCGACTAGAAAGCATTCTGAAGTTGATTCCTCTCCCTTTGCTGCAGGCGGGTTTGGAGGTGCCCAGCACCACAGGGGGAAGTGGGGACAAGGTGACAATATCTGAGAGTTTGTTATATGGAGGAAGCATCTTCATATTTAATATGAATGTTGTTATTTTTATATGGAACCCTCTTTGAAGTGAAGGTAGCTTCTAATTCAAGCAATTTTAGAGCCTTTCTCTTTCTTTTTCAGAGGAAACAGATTACATTGCGTTTTGTTAACATTAGTGTTAACTAAATCAATAACGTGCTATCGTAGTTGGGGGCAATCGCCTTAATCTGGAGACAATGCTCTGTGTAATCGATAGGAACGAGAACAGATCCAAATGCCAGGAAATTGATCCAGACATTGATGATGTGCAACTTTCCCCAGGTGAATAAGGAAGATTCCATTCCGAAAACTGAATCAGATTTACTGGTGTAGATCCTTAGTTGGAGCCACAGACACAAAGCAGTGGCTGTGGGACTAAGCACGACCACTCTTTCAAAAAGCCTGCTCGGGCAAGATAAACCGCCAACTCGAAGCTTCTATCGTTCTAATTCCATGATTTCAAGATACATTTGAAATATTTCCGCTGCCAGCCCTCCAACAGAGCTTAATCAATTTGCTGTATTTTTTTGACAACCTGAAGCTGGCATCGTAGGACTCCATAACCTTCATTGTGGAGGCGCAGGAATTTTACAAAAGGCATAGAACCACTGGAAAGTTACTGTGCAGGAAGAGGCCATTCAGCCCATCATGTCTGCATCATGCCAAAAATGAAGCTAGCCACTCATTTTAACCTCTGCTCTGTCGCCTTGCAAGTTGCTTCAGATATGGATCCAGGTACCTTTTAAATGTTTCAGCCTCGATCACCAAATGAAGCAACAAATTCCAGACACCCACTACCCTCTGGGTGAAGAGGGTTTTTCCTCGTGTCCCCTCCGATCCTCCTATCAATCACTTTAAATCCATATCCCCTGGTTATTGAGGCTCAGCTAAGGGAAACACCTCTTTCCCATCCCTCCTGTCTAGACCCCTCATGATCCAGTTAGGTCACCCCTATGCCTCTTCTATTCCAAGGAAACGGCCCAAGCCTTTCCAGTCTCTCCTCGTTGCTACAGTTTTCAAGCCATGGCAGCAGTTTTGTAAATCTCCTCTGCACTGTCCCTCCAGAGCAATGATGTCCTTCCTGTAACGTGGTGTTCAGACGGTACACAAACCGCCAGCCGTGGCCTAACCAACGTTTTGTACGGTTCCACCATTGCATTCCTGTTTTTGTATTCAATACCTTGCCCAGTAAAGGAAAACATTCCATCTGCTTTCTTCATTCCCCAGTCCACCTGTCCTGTCACCTTCAGGGACCTGTGGACATGCACTCCAAGGTCCCCCACTTCCTCAACACCTCTTCCCATTTGTAGAACAAAGAAACTTACAGCACAGGAACAGGCCCTTCGGCCCTCCAATCCTGGACCAACCATGCTGCCCAACTGAACTAAAACCCCTACTCTTCCAAGACCATAATCCCTCTATTCCCATCCTATTCACATATATCATAGAAATCATAGGACCCTACAGTGCAGAAAGAGGCCCTTCGGCCCATCAAGTCTCCACTGACCACAATCCCACCCCCATATCCCTACATATTATACCCACTAATCCCTCTAACCTACACATCCCTGGACGCTAAGGGACAATTTCTTAGCACGGCCAATCAACCTAACCAGCACATCTTTGGATTGTGGGAGGAAACCGGAGTACCCGAAGGAAACCCACATAGATACAGGGAGAACGTGCAAACTCCACATAGACAGTGACCCGAGCCGGGAATCGAACCCAGGACCCTGGAGCTGTGAAGCAGCAGTGCTAACCACTGTGCTACCATGCCGCCCGTCGAGAAGTCCCTTAAAACTCGCTGTCATAAGTTAAGCATTCCCTGAAGGAATGTTGGCCTTTATTGGGAGGGATCGGTGTACAGGAATAAAGGAATCTTGCTACAGGGTTTTGGTGAGATCTCATCTGGAATACCATGCGTAGTTCCATATTTAAGAAAGGACAGATTTGTATTGGAGGTGATACAGTGGAGGTTCACTGGATTGCTCCCAATCAGAGGCTGAGAAATTTGGATTCAAATTCTCTGGAGAATGAGAAGCAATCTCATTGAAACTTACAAAATTCCGAGGGGGTTTGATAGGATGAGCGCTGAGAGATTGTTCCTGCTGGGCCAGGGAATCTAAAACACTGGGACACAGTGTTAGGATAAGGGGCAGATGGGATGAGAAACTCCAAAGGGTTGTAGATGCTCCATTGTTGAATACATCTCGGGCTGAGAGGCAGAGTTTTGGTGTCTGGGGGAATTGAAGGATGGGGGAGCAGGCAGGAAAGGAGCTGAAACCCAAGGTCAGCCATGATCACGTTGAATTGCAGAGCATGCTGCCTGGGTCAATTAGGTTCACGCCTGTTCCTATTTCCTGTGGTCTAGTGGGAGCTGACTGCAGACCTGAATCCCACTAAAATTCTGCAGTGATGTTCTAATGCGACGATTAATTTTACAAACTAACAGCAAGGTACGTGAACAATTTCACAGCACAGAAACTGGCCATTCAGCCCAATTGCTCACTGTTGATGCTTAAACTCCACAAGCCACCTCGCATCCCTTTTCACCTCACTCCCCCTATCATCATTCCTCCCATCCCTTTCTCTGATCATTTAGATTCCCCACTATTCGCCCTGACCACTTCTACCAGCTCCGTAGAATCCTACAGTGCAGAAGGAGGCCACTTGGCCCATCGAGTCTGCAACAACCACAATCCCACCCAGGTCCTATCCCCACAACCCCATGCACTTACCCTAGCTAATCCCCCTGACGTTAAGGGTCAATTTAGCATGGCCAACCCACCTAACCTGCACGTCTTTGGACTGTGGGAGGAAACCAGAGCACCCAGAAGAAACCCACACAGACATGGGGAGAATGTGCAACCTCCACAGAGACAGCGACCCAAGCTGGGAATCGAGTTCCACATTATTTTTCTCAGACTTAACTTTCTGGAAATATTGGAAATGGATAAGTTCTGGTGCTATAAATGTTTATATGGAAGGATGTGGTTTTAAGCATTATGGGTTATTAGTGCTTGCGTTAATAACCCTTTGTTGTTGACCTATATCGGTCTGTCTCAGGGAGTGGTTATCACTCCTCCTTGAAGCAGGGCTTAATGATGATGAACAATACATTCCATGATCTGCTATGTGGACTTGTCTTCTCACTCCATTCCCCAGTGGGATCTGCGATCTAGATCAGCACCAGAAGGTAGTCACGATTTTTTAGATCCAGTTCTGTGAGGTGGAAAGGTTGTAAATGTTTTGAGCCTTGAGCATTCATTCCCTTCAACAAAATTCTCTCAATCCACATTCCAGTTTCCTCCCGCAAAGATGTGTAGGATAGGTGGATTGGCCATGGTAAATGCTCAGGATTACGGAGATGAGGGGAGGACCTGAATGGGATGTTCTTTTGGAGAGTCGGTGTGGACTCTGGGCTGAATGGCCTCTTTCTGCACTGTAGGGATTCTGTAGCAGCACAATGGTTAGCACTGCTGACTCAGGGACCCAGGTTCGATTCCCAGCTTGGGTGACCATCTGTGTGGAGTCTGCGGGTTCTCTCCACAGTCCGAAAGACATGCTAGTTAGGTGCGTTGGTCACTTCGAGGTCAACTTCCCATTATCCTCCCTCAGTGTACCCAAACAGGCGCCGGAGTGTGGTGACTAGGGCATTTTCACAGTAACTTCATTGCCGTGTTAATGTAAGCCTTACTTGTAACACTAATAAATAAACTTCAACATAAGAAATAGGAGCAGGAGTAGGCCATCTAGCCCTTCGAGCCTGCCCCGCCATTCAATAAGATCGTGGCTGATCTGAAGTGGATCAGTTCCACTTTCCCGCTTTCTCCCCATAACCCTTAATTCCCCTGTCTATCAAAAACCTATCTACCTGTGACTTAAATATATTTAGCGAGGTAGCCTCCACCACTTCAATGGGCAGAGAATTCCAGAGATTCACCACCCTTTGAGTGAAGAAGTTCCTCCTCAACTCCGTTCTAAACTGCTCCCCCCCCTTATCTTGAGGCTGTGCCCCCTAGTCCTGCTTCCTTTCTACGCGGGAAGAATCTCTCTACCTCTACCCTATCCATCCCCTTCATTACCTTATACGTCTCTATAAGATCCCCCCTCATCCTTCTAAACTCCAACGAGTACAGACTCAGTCTATTCAATCCCATTTAAAAATAGCTGCTGACTTGGCTATTTCACACTTTCCCCACATTGCAAATGGGAGTGTTCCTTTGGGAAAGTGATGGTCGCCCTGTGTTCCCTGGACACTCACCCTGCGCCCATTACAGGAACTCCCCATGTTCCTGACGCCACCATCACCTCCCTAATCCGGCTGGCAGTGAGAGACATCCAGGAGTTAAAATAACCAAGGGGCTGGACTGTTTCCCCTCCAAGTGTGTTTTGCCTAAAATCTGCCCTTGAGTTACAATGCACGCACCCACCAACCGCCCCCCCCAGCTAACTTTGTTTTACTAAGTTAGGCAATCTTAATGTTATCCTATAACAGCCAGAACATTGTGTCCTATATCCGTGTATAACTCTCTGTCCGGATAATGCTTGCACTTTCGACCAAAAGCCGGTCTTGGCATTTGATTTAAATTCCTGCAGATTAATTTTGGAAAAGGAAACACTGCGTTTTTATTGTAAATGTAACATCTGACACTTCCTTCATTGTATCTCATGTGAAATGCTCGGGCAGTTTATTTTTTAAGTAGTTGAGAGCAGTTATGAAGTTTTCAAACAAATGACGCACAATCATGTTTACTGTTGCGCTGGGGTTCGAGCTGTAAACTCTTAACAATAAGCAGGGAAATGTAGAGATTCTTTTTAGAATCCCTACAGAGCAGAAGGAGGCCACTCAGCCCATCGAGTCTGCACCGACAACAATCCCACCCAGGCCCTATCCCCGAGACTCCACATATTTACCTTGCCAATCCCCCGATACTGAGGGCCAATTTAGCATGGCCAGTGCACCATCTGTACGTTTTCGGACTGTGGTAGGAAACCCACGCAGACGTGGGGAGAACATGCAGGTTCCGCACAGACAGTGACCCGAGGCTGGAATCGAACCCGGGTCCCTGGCGCTGTGAGGCAGCAGTGCTAACCACTCTGCCACCCTTTTAAACACCGCACGCTGCTGCAATTTGGAAGGTGCCACCTGAAAGGGGCAGGAGAAGCCGGTTCAAGCGTAACTTTCCAAAAAGAAATTGGATAAACACAAAGAGGGAAAAATATGCAGGGAAACAGGGAAAAGAACGGGGGTGGGACTAACCGGACTAGCACAGGCACAGTGGGCAAAAGGTTGCCTCCGGTGGTCTGAGCTCTGCAATAAGATTGCAAAATTTCCTTTCTTTACAAAAGCCCCAAGTCTTCATCGAGGGACATTTGAATTCCGTTGTGATAGCTCACCTACACAAACAGTCCAACGTGCTAATGCACCCAACTAGGGGAAAAATCCCATTAAAGCCAGAAACCAGGAACGTCCAAGATAACGATGATGGAATCACTTGGTCTAATAATTGCGCAGTTTACTGACATCGCTACTCCGATTTTTGAAATATAGTCTGCTGGTGCAGCAGCAAGGAGAAACCCTGCCAACAGTTGTCTCAGGTTCAGGGGATCTTTCATGCCCTCCGAGGAAGGCAGACTGCTGAATAACTCGTCTGGAGGTTTGGCCCTCTGACAATGCAGCCCTTCCTCAGGGCTGGCATCGGAAAGTCAGCCCAGGTGTGCTCAAGTTCCTGGAGTGAGGCTTGACCTTCTGATTCAGAGGCAGGTGAATCCCCCCCACCGAGACACAGTTGTCAAGGTTGTTCTTTGTTTATGCAAATACCTCTCACATGATGCCATGGCAACAGGCGTCACTGGGTATTTTTTATACAGTAGCACCTTTCTTCTTGAGGGGGTGGTTTTGCTTTAGTCACTGATCACAGCCCTTGGGATAATTAACTGGTTAAAGACACTGGGTGGGATTTTATAGCCTCACTCGTCCCGAAACCCTAAAATCTCACCCGAGATCAACTGACCTTCCCATTGTCCACCCCGCGCCCACTCTGTTTATCATGGTGGGGCTGGGTGGTAAAATTCTGGCCTCTGTATCAACGCAACAGTTATAGGGTGGCACAGTGGTTAGCACTGCTGCCTCACAGCTCCGGGGACCCAGGTTCAATTCCAGACTTGGGTCACTCTCTGTGTAGAACTTGCACATTCTCCTCGTGTCTGTGTGGGCTTCCTCCGGGTGCTCCGGTTTCCTCCCACAGTCCAAAGATGTGCAGGTTAGGTTGATTGGCCATGCCAAAATTGCCCCTTAGTGTCCTGAGATGCGCAGTTTAGAGGGATTAGTGGGTAAATATGTAGGGATAAGGGTGTAGGGACTGGGTGGGATTGTAGTCAGTGCAGGTTTGATGGGCCAAGTGGCCCATGATCCCCGATACTGACAGAAGCTTGCTTGTATCGGGTGAAGGTTAATTTGTGTGGAAGCGTTTTTAGGCCGCTCTCCCACACTTTCCAAATCTGTCCTTTTAAAACCATTCTTGATGTTTTATAACAGTTTTAGATGTGCTTGTCTTGGGGCTCTTTTCTCTTTTTTTAAAGGAAAGGGAAGGGCCTTCTAAAGGGTGGTTACGGCCTTTAAAATTGGAAAGTAGTTTGACAGGGTAGACATGGA
The DNA here is from genome assembly GCF_965287045.1 of Carcharhinus amblyrhynchos. NCBI lineage: Eukaryota > Metazoa > Chordata > Chondrichthyes > Carcharhiniformes > Carcharhinidae > Carcharhinus > Carcharhinus amblyrhynchos. The sequence goes on from NC_137328.1 coordinate 3,900,951, forward strand.
GAAGATGTTTCCAATCTTGTGGAAATGGAAACTAGGGGGCCATCAACATAAGATGACAGTCGCTCATAAATCCAACAGGAAATTCAGGAGAAACTTCTTTACCCAGAGAGTAGCGAGAATGTGGACCTTGCGGCCATGGAAATTTGGCATGTCAGCTACAACTCTCTTCAACCTTTACAGATACACCATAGAAAGCATTCTTTCTGGTTGTATCACAGCTTGGTCTGGGCTCCTGCTCTGCCCAAGACCGCAAGGAACTACGAAAAGTCATGAACGTAGCCCAATCCATCACGCAAACCAGCTTCCCATCCATTGACTCAGTCTACGCTTCCAGCTGCCTCAGAAAAGCAACCAACATAATTAAGGACCCCACGCACCCCAGACATTCTCTCTTCCGCCTTCTCCTTTAGGAAAAAGGTACAAAAGTCTGAGGTCATGTAGCAACCGACTCAAGAACAGCTTCTTCCCTGCTGCCGTCAGACTTTTGAATGGGCCTACCTCGCATTAAGTTGACCTTTCTCTACACCCTAACTACGACTGTAACCCTACATTCTGCACTCCCTTGTTTCCTTCTCTGTGAGTGGTACGCTTTGTATAACTCACAAGAAACAATATTTCTCACTGTTAATGTGTGACAATAATCAAATTAAATTAGCGGGTGTGGTTGAGGTGAAAAATGTCGGTAGATTTAAGGGGAAGCTAGATTGACCAATGAGGGTGGCAGTAACAGCAGGTTAAGATGGTGAAATGTGATAAAGTAGGGTGGGTGGAGACTCATGTGGGTCATTAACACTGGCATTGAGCAGTTGGGCTGAATGGCTATCTCTGTAAATTCTGTGTAATAACATCTTATCTTTCCTTTTACCTCTTTGTATGTAAACATGTGTACAGGAGTCTCCACTTACAGGCTTGTCAGATTAATGTTTTGTGAATTTATTTTTACTCTCATTGTAAATCTTTAAATTGCTCTTTTTCCACTTCAAAGGTTACCTTAGCGTGTGATCTGTTCCTCTTGACGGAAACACTAAATATTCAAAAATAAATTAGACCTAAATGGATACACAGCAAAAAGGAGAGCTCCCAGGATGCACCTTTGGGAGATATTTATAAATAACCACCAGGTTGAATTAACGCTGGGTTAAGCACTTCAGACATACTCTGGGTCTCCACTATCTGGCTCATCATCAACTCTCTCAGAACACTGACTCCCGAATCTTGCTCCAAATCCCATTCACCCACCTCAGGGCTCATTGAGATACACTGGCTCCAAGTCTGACAATACCTTAATTTATAAAAGTCACCCTTCCATGACCTCACCCCTCCTATCTCTGTAATCTCCGACAAACATCTAAGATATTGGTCCTCTCCCAATTCCAGTCTCTTGATCTTTCTGGACTTGGTCCACTCCATCATCGAGTATCCTTGGCTTCAGCTGCCTGGGCCCTAAGCTCAGGAATTCCGTCCTGAAACTTTTCTGCTTCTCCATCTCTCTCTCTCTCCCTCCTCTCCTCAAAACCTCCTCTGATCAACTGCCCCGAAGAGTGACATTCATAAAGGGTGATATATTATAAATTCAGGTGGGTGATTGGGACTTGGAGCAAGATAGCGATTCAAGTATCTGCATTCTGGGAGAATTGATGATGAGCCAGATAACGGGGACTCAGAGTTTTGTTGCAATTATACAGGGGCCTTGGTGAGGCCACACCTAGAGTATTGTGTGAAGTTTTGGTCTCCTTTTGCTGAGGAAGGATGTTCTTGCTCTCGAGGGAGAGTAGCAGAGGTTTACCAGGCTGATTCCGAGAGTGGTGGGACTGATGTATGAGCAGAGATTGACTAGATTAGGATTGTTTTCACTGGAGTTCAGATAAATGAGGGAAATATCATAGAGACTTGTAAAATTCTAAGCGGGCTAGAGAGGGTAGATGCAAGGAAGATGTTCCCAATGGTGGGGAAGTCCAGAACCAGGGGTCACAGTCATAGGATAGAGGGTAGACCATTTAGAATGGAGATGACAAGACATTTCTTCACCTAAAGCATGATGAGTTTGTGGAATTCATTACCACAGGAAGTAGTTGATGCCAAAACATTGAATGTATTCAAGAGGTGGCTGGATATAGCACTTGGGGTGAATGGGATCAAAGGTTATGGGGAGAAAGCAGGATTAGGCTACTGAGTTGGACAATCAATCATGATCATGAAAAAAGACAGTAGGACTAGGGGGCACAGCCTCAAGATAAAGGGGGGGTGGTTTAGAACGGAGTTGAGGAGGAACTTCTTCACTCAAAGGGTGGTGAATCTCTGGAATTCTCTGCCCGTTGAAGTGGTGGAGGCTGCCTCGCTAAATATTTTTAAGACGTGGGTTGATGGGTTTTTGATAAGAGAGGGGATTAAGGGTTATGGGGAGAGGGCGGGAAGGTGGAACTGAGCCACGACAGATCAGCCATGATCTTATTGAATGGCGGGGCAGGCTTGAAGGGCTAGATGGCCTACTCCTGCTCCTATTTCTTATGTTCTTATATCATGATGAATGGCAGAGCAGACTCGGGCCAAATGGCCTCCTCCTGCTCCTTTCTTCTATGTTTCTATATCTCCGTGTGTGGTTGATGTCAAATTGCATCTGATGACACCCTCGTTGAACACCTTGGGACATTTGCTGCATTCAAGGTGCTATATAAATGCAGGCTGAGGCTTTTTGAACATGACGCACTAGTAATAAGAACGGAAAATGCTGGAAACACTCAGGTGTGCCAGCATGTGTGGAAAGAGAAAAGCAAGGAGTCAGTGTTTCAAACTGGTAAGCTGAAATGTCTCTGTCTCCACAGACGCTACCCAACCTGCTGAGTTTTTCCAGCATTGCAGTATTCTGCTTTTTGTGTACGTTATTAGTACTACCTCTTGTAATATATGTTTCATGTCTAGAAGTAGTTTTCACTGCTTGCTGAAAGCATTCTGTAACAAATGATGAAGAATAATCAGATTGTAGGTAAGTCAGGTTGTTAACTGGACAGACTAGACATTGTATTCAGCTCTGTAATCCTCATCGTTTGCCGTGTGATTACTCACACGTCTTAACATTTACACTTAGTTCCTTCCATCGATAATTGAGCAATCAGCCTTAGAGCATGCATGGGTTTTCCCACAGACTGTCTCACAGCCCCACTTCCTTCACTGGGTTGTACTGGGAGAACGTAACAGTGATAATTGTATTAGTGCGCTGCAGTTCAGGGGCTGGATAGAATGAGATGGGACTAGTGGCATTGAGGGTACGTGGATGCTGTCTTTAAAACTGAAAAATCATACTGTACCACCTAGAAAAATTTGGCCAATTGCAAGTCCAGTCAGTGGAAAATGTTTGGTGTTTTTTTTTAAGTGGGGGCAGCGCGGTGGTTAGCACTGCTGCCTCTCAGCACCAGGTTCCATTCCCATCTGTGTGGAATCTGCACATTCTCCCCATGTCTGCGTGGGTTTCTCCCAGATGATCCAGTTTCCTCCCACAGCCAGAAAGACGTGCTGGTTAGGGTGCATTGGCCGTGCTAAATTCTCCCTCGGTGTAACAACAAGAGGATTTTCACAGTAACTTCACTGCAGCGTTAAGGTAAGCCTACTTGTGACACAAAAATAACCATGAAATGTAGATGGTGTCGGATATCGTGATTAAGTAGCAAATACGGGGAATTGAATGATTGATTCTGATTGGGATTTCAAGGGTTAATGTCTACTGTAAAGGTTTTTAAAAATGCAACTAATTTGACACACTTTGTTATGCAAATAGCTGGGTTGAGCACAGTCCTGTACCACATATCATGTGTAAGTCAGGGAGCAGGATGATGCTGTGTACACTTCAGAAAGTTCGTATGCTTCCTGTTTCGATGTGATGTATCAACTGGCTTCATCTTGCAAACTGTTTCGGTCTGCCTTTAGGGAAACTGGAGAAGAATGCGTGAAGGCACAAGGTGCCCCCATTCTGATACCCCGGGGTTTCCATTATCTGATGTAGAGATGCTGGCGCTGGACTGGGGTAAACACAAAGAAGTCTCTCAACACCAGGTCAAAGTCCAACAGGTTTATTTGATAGTAACGAAGGAACACCGTTTCCAAAAGCTTGTGGGATTACTATCAAATAAACTGGTTGGACTCGAACCTGGTGTTGTGAGACTTCTTACTGTGTTTTTCCATTATCTGTCCATGCAGAATACAAGTTTGCTCAGGTCACTTATGCAAATGAGCAGCCCAGTCAGTGTTTTGTTTTATTCATTCGTGGGACATGGGCGTCACTGGCTGGCCAGCATTTATTGCCCATCCCTAGTTGCCCTTGGAAGGCAGTTGGGAGTCAACCACGTTGCTGCGACCCTGGAGTTGCATGTAGGCCGGACCAGGTAAGGACGTTAGTGACCCAGATGGGTTTTTCCCACAACCAACAATGGTTTCTTGGTCATCAGCAGATTCATAATTCCAGATTTTTTTTTATATTGAATTCAACTTCCATCACCATCCGTGGTGAGATTTGAACCAAGATCCCGAGAATATTAGCTGAGTTTCAGGATTAATAATCTAGCGATAATACCACGAGGCCATCACTTTCCCCGCTGTCTGCCTCTATCAAGGGGAGGCGATGGCCTTGTGGTATTATCGCTAGGCTACGAGTGAATCTACTGATGACCATGAAACGATTGTCAATTGTTGGAAAAAACCCGTCTGGTTCACTAATGTCCTTTAGGGAAGGAACTCTGCAGCCATAACCTGGCCTGGCCTACGTGTGACTCCAGAGCCACTGCAATGTGGCTGATCTTTAACGGTTCTTCAAGGGCAACAAGGGATGGGCAATAAATGCTGGCCAGTCAGTGACACCCACGTCCCATGAGTGAATTTTAAAAAATTACGGCAGCGACTACACTTCTTGGGAATGAAACTTTTTGCAATACCATGCGAGCAGGAAAGGCACTATAGTGTTGCAAGTTTTAGTTTTTCTGAAAACTGTTCCAACTTCTTTCCCTTTGCTTCATTTGGTAACGTTTATATCCGACTATAACACCAAACAGATAAACAATGGAGAGTGAAACCAAAAGAAAAAATGCTGGAAAATCTCAGCAGGTCTGGCAACATCTGTAAGGAGAGAAAAGAGCTGATGTTTTGAGTCCAGATGACCCTTTGTCAAAGCTAAAAGGCACAGAAAGTGGAGATATTTAAACTGCAGGGGGGGAGGGAATGAAAGATGAGCCATAGTCACAGAAACGAGGGGAAAGGCTGCTAATGGCAGCCTGTAGAATAAAGGGTGTGAACTGCCAAGTGGCAGAGAAGCTGAAACAGAGGGTAAGCTGTGACAGATGAAGATGTGGGGGTGGTTAAATAACAGAGAGGTATTTACAATAATTTCAGTAGAAGTTGACAAGAGTTATTAACGTGGCTGTGACAATAAACCATTTTCCTCGGAGAAATTCTATCTGTAACCATCTGTTGTTTGAGTATGCGACTTCTGATTTGATCATGTCTTATTCGCCCTTGGTCTTTAGATCCATTTAGTTCTGCGTGGTGCCTCATTCATTCACGGGGAGTTTGATACGTGAGGCACAGTCTTGGGATAAGGGGTCAGCTTTTTAAGGACTGAGACGAGAGGTTTCTTCACTCGAGTATCGGAAACCTTTGGAATTCTCTTTCCTGGAGAGCAGTGGGTGCTCAGTCTTCGAGGAAAAAGATCGATAAATTTTTGAGCACTCAGAATTGAGGGATGTGGGGATAGCGCGGGTAGGTGGCGGTGAGGTACGTGGTAGCGTGGCTCCTTTAAGGCGGTCATTCCTGAGGTCAAGTGATCGGGCTGGATCCTATGGAGAAGCAGCACAGGAAGCTGAACTAGTTGATTGCAAGGGCGTGTGGCTCAGGCTGGGGAGGAACCTCAGTTAGAGCCAGGGAGGAGAAGAGAGGAGATGTATTTTGCAATTTGTACATATATAAATATTGTTGGTAACAATCCCTCAAGAACTGGAAGCCACAATGAGTTGCCTTCGAAGTTATTACCAGTCATAATTGTATTGTGATGGAACAGACACAAAGGGCTGAATGGCCTCATGCTCCTATTTCTTGTGTAAAATTTTCCCTTTGGAAGTATGTCTTCAAGGGAAAGTGCAGGACGTAAACACTCCAAACATCATGTGTTGCCCCCAGAGCAGAGCTGGAAGGACCCAGATTGGGTTGACAAATGGCCAAGAACGTCAGTGCAATGCAGTTCTCATCGGCAATGTTTTTAAAAAGTACAACCAGTAAGCATCTAGAGGTGTAACTGGGCCAGCCATCCCAATCCAGGGCAAAGCTGGATCATCCGGCATTGAACTCCACGTCTGACTCCTCCTGCCATAGGACACATTGTGCTCGTGATGTGTCAGACTGGAGAACACAATGCAATAACTTAAGCATCTCACAACCCTGTGACCTCTATCATCAAATCAGACAAGAACAGTCATGTCCTTCTCCGTGCCACTCTATCCTCCTCATCAAGGACTGTAGTTGTTCAAGCCCAATTACTGCCCTCTCTGCACAACCAGGGGGGTGGCCAGTATAGGGAACCTTGTCCCCAACATTATGTGGGCAAGGAAAACTATTGTCCAATTCCCAGAGGCAAAGAGTTCTTATTAGCAAAAGACACCTATTATGTTTATCCTGGATAGGGAGACACACTCACCTTCTTGCTAAACGTTTTAAAACAAGTGGGATTTTTTTTTTCAGTCATTCTGCCATCATCATAGAATCCCAACCAAAGAAGGCCATTTAGCTCATCTAAAAGTAAAGTTAAAAGTTTATTTATTAGTATCACGAGTAGACTTACATTAACACTGCAATAAAGTTACTGTGAAAATCCCCCAGTCACCACATTCTGGCGCCTGTATGGCAACACTGAGGGAGAATTTAGCATGGCCAATGCATCTAGCCTGCACCGACAACAATCCCACCCATGCCCTGTCCCTGTAACCCCACATATTTACCCTGCAGTGCAGAAGGAGACCATTTGGCCCATCGAGTCTGCAGGGACCACAATCCCTCCCAGGCCCTATCCCCACAACTCCATGCATTTACCCTAGCTAGTCCCCCTGACACTAAGGGGCAATTTAGCATGGCCAGTCAACCTAATCTGCACATCTTTGGCGTACGGAAGGAAACCGGAGCACCCGGAGGAAACCCAAGCAGACACGGGGCGAACGTGCAAACTCCACACAGTTACCCCAAGCTGGGAATCAAACTCGGGTCCCTGGCAGTGTGGGGCAGCAGTGCTAATCACTGTGCCACCCCCTTTAAGAAGCAATTATTTCTGTTGCTTCTGTCGAGCAGTGAAAGAGCCAATCCTGCCGGAGAACCTTGGAATTATTTTGCCCTCATTTGAAATCGGCACGGATAAAATATTTGCAGTTGTAGTGGGATGGAAAAGAGAGAGTTCTCAGAACTAAGGACTGAACAACTTGTTCGAGTGCTTTTATTTTTATTCAGCACGCACTAAAATTAAACTGTATCTTGTAAAGCTGCCCTTCAATTTGTCTTGCTCATTTAGAAACTTGTTAATGATTCTGTGAATGTATCAAGGCACCTTTGTACTTATTTTGCCATAAATTGTTTGAGGAACTTGGTATCTTAATCAAAAACTTGCTGGGTATGTTGCATAACCGCTGTAAATCATACAGTTTTTGCTCCTTGGTCGTTTAGATGATGATGTGGCTTCACGAGACGAAAGGTGCTTAGCAAAAGTTAGGGGCAAGTTGTTTAGCGCCGGTAAAAGTTTGTGCAGTGTAACAACCTACGATATCGTCTGATGCTCAAAAAAATCCCTATGTATCCAGCTGCGTTTTGGGACTGTATTCCGATTTTACAATTTGATGAAGACGAGAGGTAATTTGCCATTCTAACGTGGCGTACTGTGTCTGGTTTTGAAGTCCGTTTTCTTTCAGGGCAGTAAATTGTGAAATATTAGGTACCAAATCATCAATATTTCATTTATCATAACATCAAAGCACGCAGGTTTCATTAAAAAGGTACATAAGTGGGATCTCTAAGAATTCTGTAGCATCAAGTTAAGGCACAAATCTATAGTCTGTTAGTTCTAGGCTGATACAGGAGATGAGGGGGTTGGACTATGAAGAGAGACCAGGTCTGTACTCGGAGTTTAGAAGGGTGAGGGGGGATCTTATAGAGATAATGAAGGGGATGGATAGGGTAGAGGTAGAGAGATTCTTCCCGCTTAGAAAGGACAGCAGGACGAGAGGGCACAGCCTCAAGATAAGGGGGGGCAGTTTAGATCGGAGTTGAGGAGGAACTTCGTCACTCAAAGGGTGGTGAGTCTCTGGAATTCTCTGCCCGTTGGTGGTGGAGGCTACCTCGCTAAGTATATTTAAGTCACGGGTAGATAGGTTTTTGATAGACAAGGGAATTAAGGGTTATGGGGAGAAAGCGGGAAAGTGGAACTGATTCATTTCTGATCAGCCATGATCTTATTGAATGGCGGGACAGGCTCGAAGGGCTAGATGGCCGACTCCTACTCCTATTTCTTATGTTCTTACATTAGTTTACACTTTGATTAGTGTGGGCTTCTGGTTATTTTATATCTTGGTAATTTGCCTTCATTTGCTATTCGTTGAAAAATTTGACATTGAATTTGTACTTTTCATTCTGGTGATTTTTTTTAACTTTGTGAGCAAAAGTTTGGCCTTTTATCGTGACCTATTCATTTTCCTCCTTATTCGGCCCGATATCCTGTTACAGTTTAATGGCTTCACCGAATATGATTTGTGGCCTCCTGAAAATTAACTGGCACTCCAGAGAACTAATAATGAGATAATATCCCTGCTATCGAGAGACATAATGTTAACCGGGGAAATCCTCGTTCCTCTAGGCAACTGCGTCTAAACGAACCTGTTGTGTTCGAAATAGTCTGATGATAGCAGAAACTGCCATTTTCAATGTTTTATGCATGTATACACCCAGATCCCTCTGCTCCTGCACTCTGTTGCACCCTTTATTTTTGTCTCATGTTCTTCCTACCAAAATGCATCACCTCACCCTTCTCTGCATTAAACTTCATCTGCCACCTTTCTGTCCATTCCACCAAGAGATAAACGCAAACTACTGCGGATGCTGGAATCTGAAACAAAAACAGAAAAATGCTGGAAAATCTCAGCAGATCTGACTGCCCAGGGCTCTGACAAAAGACTCAATGTCGGCTCTACTCTGTCTCCACAGATGCTGTCAGATCTGCTGGGATTTTCCAGCATTCTTCTGTTTTCACTCCACCAACTGGTCTCTGTCCTCCTGAAGTTCTGCACTGTCCCCTTCACAGTTTACAATATATTCAAGTTTTGTGTCGTCTATAAATCTATGAAACTGTTCCCTATTCGCCAAGTTCAAGATCATTACTATACATCAGGAAAAGCAAGGGTCCGAAAGCCGATTCCCTGGGGAACAAAACAACAAAGCTTCCTCCAGTCTGAAAGATACTCATTAACTGTTAGTCTGCTTCCTGTTATTCAGCCAATTTTATATCCAGGTTGATACTGTACCTTTTTATTCCAACAACCAAAAGTGCTATTGTCTATTAAAAATAAAACAGCAGTAGGAAAACATAGAACATAGAACATTACAGCGCAGAACAGGCCCTTCGGCCCATGATGTTGCGCCGACCAATTAAAAAAGCAATGACCCTCTAACCTAAACCAATCCCTTTCCATCCATAAACCTATCCACGGATCTCTTAAACGCTCCCAAACTAGGCGCATCTACAACTGCAGCAGGCAGGGCATTCCAATCCCTCACCACCCTCTGGGTAAAGAACCTACCTCTGACATCCGTCCTATATCTACCACCCCTTAATTTAAAGCTATGCCCCCTCGTGCTAGCTTCCTCCATCCGAGGAAAAAGGCTATCACTGTCCACCCTATCTAAACCTCTAATCATCTTATATGTTTCAATAAGGTCCCCTCTTAGCCGCCAGTAGGACACATTTCATCTAGCATGGTGGCACAGTGGTTAGCACTGCTGCCACACAGCACCAGGGACCTGGATTCAAATCCTGGCCTCAGGTCACTGTCTGTGTGGAGTTTGTATGTTCTCCCCATATCTGCATGAGTTTCCTCCGGGTGCCCCGGTTTCCTCCCGCACTCCAAAGATGTGCAGTTTGGGTGGATTGGCCGTGCTAAATTGACCCTTAGTGTCACGGGGATTATCGAGGTAAATACGTGGGTTATAGGGTGGGATTGCTGTCAGTGCAGGCTTGATTGGCCGAATGGCTTCTGTAGGGATTCTATGAAATCATTTCAGTAAGAAAACACTTGCTAATTCTCCTAAAACTGAACATCAAATCACCATCAGTAACATAGTTATTTGGAATGGTTTTGTCCATCTGCCATAGTCTTAAGGTTTATTTCTTGATGAAGCCTCTGATACTCTTCCAGCGTAAATACAGATATGTACTGTTAATCAAAATATCATGGTGGTTTTCTGGATCCACTTGTATCTCTGCCAAGCCACTTACAGTACAACTCATTTGGGTTCAAACAATTTAAAGTATCGAAATCAGTGAGTATATAGATTCTTTCAGGAGGCCATCCAGCCCTCCCTGCCTGTACTAGCCCTTTGAAAGTGCTATCCGTTCGTACACTCCTTCCTGCCCTTTTCCCAACAATTCGACAATTTTTTTCCTTTTCAAATATTTATCCAATTCTCTCTCTTTCTTTGAAAACCCCTCTTGAACCTGCTCTGCCACCCTTTTCAGATAGTGTGTTCCAGATCATCATAACTTAATGTGTCGTTTTAAATCAATTCTGTTCAAAGGTTATTGATAATCTAGTGACAACGTGTATGTTTCTGATCATCAAGCTATCACAGTGACCTAACAATCCAGATATATCTCAGAAGAGATTTTACAATATAACAGATTTCCCTGTCTGTCATAATTCTTTACCACTCACAATAGGACAATTAAAAGACTTGGGGGAAAAATGCTTCTTGATGTAAAATTATAAATTTTAAATTTCCTATGGTGAATTATGAGAAGCTCCATTTCGGACACCAATTATCTTGCAAGTATTGAAAACTGCTGCTGTTTTACGAAGTGTAACCATAGCTCAAACAGCGCTTTTGGTAAAATGAACCTTTAGAAGAATGAGGGGAGATCTCATTGAGACGTATAAGATGATGAATGGGATGGATAGGATAGAGGTGGAGAGACTCTTCCCGCTCAAAAAAGACAGTAGGACTAGGGGGCACAGCCTCAAGATAAAGGGGAGGCGGTTTAGAACGGAGTTGAGGAGGAACTTCTTCACTCAAAGGGTGGTGAATCTCTGGAATTCTCTGCCCGTTGAAGTGGTGGAGGCTGCCTCGCTAAATAGTTTTAAGAAGCGGGTTGATGGGTTCTTGATAAGAGAGGGGATTAAGGGTTATGGGGAGAGGGCGGGAAAGTGGAACTGAGCCACGACAGATCAGCCATGATCTTATTGAATGGCGGGGCAGGCTCGAAGGGCTAGATGGCCTACTCCTGCTCCTATTTCTTATGTTCTTATGAGCCTTCGTGCTATTGATAAAATTATTTCAATGTTTTTCTGCACTACCTTCCTTCAAATTTCTAAAAGAATTAGAATCTTGTGTATCTACACACAATAAGGCGGCCTTCACAACAACGCAGAGTCGCTGAGCAGAGACTGATAGCCAAGTTCTGCGCACATGAGGATGGCCTCAACTGGGATCTTGGTTCATGTCGCACTATCTGTAACCCCCGTGACTTGCCTGGGCTTGCAAAATCTCACTAACTGTCCTGTCTGGAGACAATTCACACCTCTTTAAGCTGTGCTTAACCCTCCCTCCACTCACATTGTCTGCACCTGTAAAGACTTGATTACCTGTTAAGACTCACGTTCCAACCATTATCTTGTAATTGAGTTTGTGTCTGTATGTGCCCTGTTTGTAAACACAACTCTTGCGATCACCTGATGATTGGGCAGCACTCCGAAAGCATGTGCTATCAAATAAACCTGTTGGACTTTAACCTGGTGATGTGAGACTATTTACTGAACACGCTCTAATGATTGTGTTCCTCCTGCCTGCACTGTCAGATCTGTCACGAAACGCAGCATTATTGAATTTTATTGTGAGATTATTGGTAACCCTTCCGAGAGACTGCAAGCTGTGAAGTCACTTTGTTACTGCCATTTAATTGCCTTTCAACTGCTTCCCTTTCAAGTTTATTTCAAGCATTTTGACTTTTCTTGACATTTCTCGATATGACCCGCGTTCTGGAGGAATCCCTTTTTACCTTTTAACAAAAATGCCAAGTAGGAGGAGGGCATCAAAACAAAAAGTTAAAAGCCACTGAACATAAATGTCACTTGCTGGAGCTTTCTGTCGAGTGGTAAATCATTTGCTGTGTGCGCCTTGGTCACACCACGTTGAGCTATTCGAATGCTCTCCTACACGGCATTCCATCTCCCACCCTTTACGAACTTGAGCTCAACCCAAAGCTCTGCTGTTATCCATGTCCTCACTCGATCCAAGTCCCCTTTGTCCATCACCCATCACGTTCATTGATTTTGTATTGGCCCCCAGTCCGGCAACAACACCTTTTCATTTTCACGTTCCTCCATGACCTCACCCCTCCCTATCTCTGTAACCTCCATCAACCTCATCATCATCCCAGATCTCTGCGCTCCAATTCTGACCTCTATCACAGCCCCCGATCACTTCCTCATTGGTGGCCGTGCCTTCAGCTGCCTGAACCCCTAAGCTCTGGAATTCCCTCCCTAAACCTTCCACCAATCTGTCCTCCTTTTTAAAAAGTTCCTTAAAACTTGCATCATTGTCCAAGCTTTTGGTCACCTGTCCTATTTCCTAGGAATTGAACGTGGCATCGTAACTGTTCCTGTGAAGCACCTTGGGGTGTTTTCGTCCATTGAGATGTTGTGTTAATGTGAATAGTTGTTATTATTGATTTTGCACCAATTCTCAGACGTGTTTCATTTTGATCCACAGGTGCTAGAACTATATGTTCTGTAAATGAAGGAACTTGTTGTCATGAAAAACGTCAGATGACTTGGAAACCTTATCATCAAGAAAGGTAACAAATGGAGGAAGTTGATTTGATTTGATTATTGTCACACGTATTAGTATACGGTGAAAAGTATTGTTTCTTGCATGCTGTACAGACAAAGCATACCGTTCATTAGAGAAGGAAAGGAGAGAGTGCAGAATGTAGTGTTATAGTCATAGCAAGGGTGTAGGGAAAGATCAACTTAATGCGAGGTAGGTCCATTCAAAAGTCTGGTGGCTTCAGGAAAGAAGCTGTTCTGGAATCAGTTGGTACGTGACCTCAGACTTTAGTATCTTTTTCCCAATGGAAGAAGGTGGAAGGGAGAATGTCCGAGGTACAGGGGGTCTTTGATTATGCTGGCTGCTTTTCTTCTCAGGCTCGAGATGCCTGTTCGCGTATACTGAGGGAGAACTTAACATGACCAGTGCATCTAAGCAGCGTGTCCTGACTCTGGGAAGAAACCGGAGCACATGGAGGAAATTTATACAGACATGGGGAGAATGTGCAGACTTCACGCTGTCCTAAGCCGGGAATTGAACCTGGGTCCTTAGCTCTGTGAGGCAGCAGTGCTAGCCACTGTGCCACCATATCCAAAAGTTGTTTAGAAGCTACTAGTAATTCATTCCAAGACCATAATTACAGCTTCTCCAAGTTTGTGTGCTCTAGTGAGAAGCCAAAACTACCCTCAAGTCCTCGTAAGGACCCCAAACATAGAGAGTCTCAAGCAGTCCAGTTTCTGGACGTAATCTGATGTCCTTCCCCATGATAAGTTTGGTGGCAGAGAGGGACCCTGTCATCTTCTCTTTCAATCCTCCGCTCCCCAAAACCTTCTGCCCTGGTGAAGTCCAGGCTGGGGTGGACGGCCTTCCAGACCCGCCATCATTTGAGAACCCCAAGTGGACAATTAATGCCCATTTAACCTCATCCTGCCACTGCTGGTATTAACCCAGTGGGTGGATGGGGCGGGGTTACGTACCATGAAGAAACCCCAAAAAATAAATCCTGGTAGGCTTCTGCTCGGCATGTTGAGAGGCTCAACATCAGAAACAAAGAGGGGGGGGGCCCTCTCCCTACACGAGTGCCCAGCTCCCAACGTCGCCTGCCTATGCCTGGGTCCAACGACAAACCTCAGGTGGGTGCACTACCAGCAGCAGCCATCACCTCCCAGTGGTTTTCTGAGCACTTGAAGAGCTGCCCATCTCCAGCCAGCTGGTAGCTCTTGGCAAGTGGGAATGTCACCCCGATGTCCTTGATCCCGGGGAAGAGCTGCTGCTGCTCAATGAAGTGTTTGGCACAGAACTGAGATGGGCCTCCCTGAAAAGGAGCGCTGTAGGATTCCCATTCAGTGGGCAAGACCCCTGTCTCCTCCATTAAATCTGGCCCCCCAGAACAGCTCGACGGCCTGGAATCTCTCTGCCCTCCTAACCCACGGCAGGCCATCACAGCGAGATCACCCAAATCACTTGTGTATTTTTTATAATATGCCAATTAATAAAACTTTACCACAGCTAATGGATTTACATATCTAAAGATCTTTTATTAATTAAATCTTCAATGATATGTTTTTCAGATGACCTCAGTGACTGAAACCAGAAATACAGGAGTTCGGCAAAACGGGCACAGTGGTGAAGGCAACTCTCGGGAGAAGATTTACAAAAAGGTAAAAAAAAATTTCAATGGATGCAAGAGGCTGAATATAATTTCAACCATTATTGTCACATCTGCTCTGAGAAACGGCCTTTGTTGTTAACCACCACTCTCCTCACTTTCTACTGAGCAGTAACCATGAGTTACTTTGTCCCGTCAGTCATATTATTCTAAATGAGATGGTTGGTTCTCTTTGGGTAAGGATTTTGAATGGTAAGTATTGAGCATTAGTTGTTTAATAATGGTGTTTAATGGTTTGAAGCTTGGTGGGCATTCAGTCAGGATCCATTTGAGCCCCATATTAACAAAAACAGCCTAAAACCTGTTGTTTAGTAGGCGTACACATGTAATGTAGAACTCTAAAAATAAATAGTAGGCCTGGCCACCATCTACAGGGCACAAGTCCACACTTGCCTGGATAGGGGCAGCTCCAATAACGTTCAAGAAACTTGACACCATCCAGGACAAAGCAGCCCGCTTGATTGGCACCACATCCACAAACATTTAATCCCTCCACCACTGTAGCAGCAGTGTGTACTATCTACAAGATGCACTGCAGCAATTCACCAAAGATCCTTAGACAGCACCTTCTAAACCCACGACCGCTTCCATCTAGCAAGGACAAGGGCAGCAGACACATGGGAACACCACCACCTGCAAGTTCCCCTCTGAGCCACTCACCATCCTGACTTGGAAGCATATTGCCATTCCTTCGCAGTTGCTGGGTCAAAATCCTGGCATTATGGATCAACCCACAGCACATCGACTGCAGCAATTCAAGAAGGGAGTTCACCACCACCTTCTCGAGGAGGAATAGGCAATAAATGCTGGCCAGCCAATGACTCCCATCTCCCACAAATTAATATAAAAGAGCGTATGTATATGTTACATAGGTATCGGCTTATATTATTTACATATATCAAATTTATATAAAATGTACAAATGTGAAAATATTGGCTCCAGTTCTATCCTGCACCAGTTGGCTTTCTGGGATAGAACATTACAGTCTTGTTCTATTTATTTAAGGGATTATTTAAAGATTGAGATTTGAAGGAGGGTAGTCAGAGAATGCAAACTTCTGTTGTTCTTGGTTCATGAGTAGGATATTCAAGCTTGGTGTGTTATTGCTGTGGCTAGTATCATAGTTACACGGCTGGAATATTTTGTATTTTGTGTTGTGGCAGACATTTGTTCTGATTTATAAATGATCTTACTTTTAAACGGCCTTGGACTCGTGCGGAGGGTTGGTTGCAAATAGGTCATGTCGAGACCATGCGGTTTTTAAAAAATATATTATTTTTGCCGCAGACACCATCATCTGCACTCCAAGGCTCTATCCAACTTGGAATAGGATACGCAGTTGGGAACCTCACATCGAAACCAGGCAGGGATGTGCTTATGCAAGATTTCTACGTTGTCGAAAGTGTCTTTCTACCAAGGTTGGGTTTTATTTGATATTAAAAAGAAACCTTTTTCTATCTTTTCCACCCTTAATTCTGAAACGGACTGCAGTGCAGATATTTTAAGTCTTTTGTGGCTGTCCTCCAGACGAAGCTTGGTGAAGATTAATGATGAATTTGCTTTGTTTGATTCCTGAGTGCAGTTACTGATTTGCTCATGTAGAAAATATATCCTGCCCAATGATCTGCAAGGCTTTGAAAATATCATCCGTGAATCAGTGCATTAATTACACTTAATAATAAACACAAGAGGCAGTCTTCCAAACTTATTAACTCGATTGGTTTATACTGCATCAGTGGCTATGACATTTTGGAATTAAGCCAATTGGGTCCAATCAGTCCATATGGGCAACCTGCACACATGTCCCAATCCCCTGTGTCTTTATCTCCATTGAACATGAGAATAACGGTGTTTGGATTCTACAGCCTCGTGTGAAAGGCAGTCACCAATAAAACCCACCCATACCAAACGGCAGCGACCCCCTCTTCACTTCAGCAAAAGAATCATTGAATCCCTACAGTGGAGCAGGAGGCCATTCAACCCATCGAGCCTGCACTGCCAAAAATCCCACCCAAGCCCCATCCCCAGAACCACATGTATTTCCCCTGCTCATCCTCTGGCACCAGAAGCAATTTAGCATGGCCAATCAATCTAATCTGAACCACCTTTGGAGTGTGGGAGGAAACCTACGCAAACATGGGGAGAATGTGCAGCCACCTGGGGCCGGAGTTGAACCTGGGTCCTTGGCGCTGTGAGGCAGCAGCACTAACCACTGTGCCCTCTCAACCATTACAAGAAGCTGACACTGGTACCCCCTTGAATCAGAACCCATGCTGATTCCAAATCTGTTGCTTCCACAAGTGTCTCCTTCTCAGAGATGAGTAACAGCAGCCCTCAAAGAATTGACTTGGAGCTAACCCAGTTGCTTATCCTAATTCCCCCATGTGCCTTCTGTGTGTAGCAATGAAGGGAAGGAGTTTCCCTCTCCAAGGTAAGGTGGGAGGCCATCCCTTGTTCATGTTTTGGTATTGTTAACAGCTTTATCAGTTTGTCCTTCCCTTTTTCTAGACACATATTCCTTTCATCCCAAAGTAAGAGGTGCAGAAGCTTACCCATTACTATTGTTAGGCTAACTGGCCATTACAGTTGACCTGTTGTGTTTTTGCTGAAAAGAGAGACACATTGCCGAAATTTGCATCTGGCGCTCATCAGGACAAATGCAAGAATACCAAATTTCAAACCTTCACAACAATTTATACTTCAGGACAAAAAGGTGTTGACTGGTTGGCCGCTCGGCTCTTATTGGCTGAGGCCAATAAGAAAACAGTGGCAAACTATAGACTCCTCAATCTCCCGGATAATTCAGAAAGGCACTCGGCTTGAATGTGTATTCCTTTTGTTTGCAGAGAATGGGTTCCTCAGTATTAAGGAATGTCAAACTCCAGTGTATGTAAATGGACAGCGACTGATTATTTTAAATGTTAGCGTAGCCATCGGCACACTTAGGATTGTTCAGCAAGTGCTGTGCTGCCCAATTGCGTAGTCACATCTAGTAGTTATTTTGCTTTGGGTTTTCCAAGCGGGTGGTACCCTGATTATTAAAAACAAAGCGACCTCAGCTAGTTGCTGGGATGAAAACCCCGACATGTCTGGCATTCCATCGACACCTGGCTTATCCCTTTCGGCACTGTTGAGTGAGCAGAGCTCCAGTCCCCTCACACAGCTTACATAGACAAGGAGCTTCTGCGCATTAAATAAATAAAAGCAAAATACTGTGGCTGCTGCAAATCTGAAATAAAAAAAATAGAAAATGCTGGAAAATATTCAGCAGCTCTGGTAGCATCTGTGAAGAGAGAAACCTAGTTAACAGTTTGATTCCGTATCACACTTCTACAAAACTCCTACTCATTGATTTCCATCTCACTTCAACATTCTTTGTCATCAGACCCACGACATTTTCTACATTTATTTTCGTCATGGTCTTGGCAACATTTCTTCATCCGTAGCTATTTGTTCTGATTGATGTATCTTCTCCTTCAGTATTGTCCTTTTGCATTTTCATATCGAACCAAAGAAAAGATCTTGAATCAGAGAAGCTCCACAGTGCAGGAGAAGGCCATTCGGCCCATCAACTCTGCACCAACTCTCCGACAGAGCATTTCAGAGGCCCTATCTGTGTAAACCTGCACATTTATCCCACTAATTCCCCTAACCTACAGATCTTGGGACATTAAGGGGCAATTTAGCATGGTAAGAAGCCTGACAACACCAGGTTTAAGTCCAGCCAATTTATTTGATAGTAAACTCACAATCTTTCGGGGTTTGTCCCTTTGTCAGGTGAATGGAGAGTTCTGGCCTCAGACAGAGCATATAACAGCACAGACAATTTATTCTAATCAGTAATCTGTAACCTGTCTGTGCTGTTATATGCTCTGTCTGAGGCCAGAACTCTCCATTCACCTGACATAGGGACAAGCCCCGAAAGCTTGTGAGTTTACTAACAAATAAATCGGCTGGACTCAAACCTGGTGTTGTCAGACTTCTTACTGTGTTTACCCCAGTCCATCTCCACTTCAATTTAGCATGGCCAACCCACCTAACCTGCATACCTTTGGAGTGTGGGAAGAAACTGGAGCACCTGGAGGAAACCCACGCAGACACGGGGAGAATGTGCAAACTCTACCCAGACAGTTCCCCAAGCTGGAAATTGAACCCAGATCACTGGTGCTGAGAGGCAACAGTGCTAGCCACTGTGGCACCCTTCTTCAAATTTGCATTAAATTTAGATAGGAACGCTGAACATTGAAGCAAAATACTGTGTGGAAAACAGTTGCTTATTTCTTCATCTCTTTAGCCAAGCTATTTTGATTTTCCTGATTTTTGCCTGCCTGAATTTTTTTTCAGTTTAAAAATGCAAGTTGTTGTGTTTAGAAGCAGAGTTTAGCATTTAGATTTGTAAACCCTTTTCCTCTTCACCTTTTTATGAAGACAGAACTTTGGCAGAAAAATCAACGTTCATGTTTATTTATATATCACACGTTTGCCTGTTCATTCCAGGGATCGATGGCAGTGTTCCTGTCCCTGTCGTAACATTTTCCACTTCAATCCTACTGCTGAAATAGGAGGATGAGCCATGGCACTTAATTTGAAAAGGGCCTAACCAATTGATCACAAACAGAAGGGGGAAGTGGAGAGGGGGAGAGTAGAGGGTTAAGCTGCGGGGGAACCCGGGGCAATGAAAAGGAACCTGGGGAGGGAAATGACCGGGTGGAGAGAACAGCTCGAATAGGACCTCAAGCTCACCTGTGACTCAAAACCCTTTGTCCTCCGCCCACAGTGAACAGAACACACGCTATCCACAATGTGTGGGCAAGCCAGTTCAGTCCAAACACAGGAGGGTCTTGTGTTCCTAACAAGTCAATGGGCTTTGCTGGAGTTACTAGAATTACCAGGTCTCCAAATGAGTGTCCCATCCGTCACCTCAAACGTCCACTCATTCCCCAACTGGTGCACCACAGCTCCATCCAAAATGAGCTGCAGCAACATAGGCGGCACCATGGTTAGCACGGCTGTCTCACAGCTCCAGGAACCTGGGTTCGATTCCCAGCTTGGGTGACTGTAAGTTTGCACATTCTCCCCGTGTCTGCGAGAGTTTCTTCTGAGTGCTCTGGTTCTCCAAAGATGTGCAGGTTCGGTGGATTGGCTGTGTTAAATTGCCCATTAGTGTCCTGGGGTGTATAGGTTAGAGGGATTAGCTCGGTAAATATGTGATGTTGTAAGGATAGGGCCTGGGTGGGATTGTTGTCAGTGTAGACTTGATGGGCCAAATGGCCTCCTTCAGCACTGCAGGGATTCTATGATTCTCTCCTATGATTCTAACTTGCCAAGACTCCTTGAACAGTGCCTTGCAAGCGCTCTACCACATAAACCTTAAAACTCCCTTCCTAACAGCACTGTGGGTGTACCACAGCTGTGGAGATGCCGGCGTTGGACTGGGGTAAACACAGTAAAAAGTCTCTCAACACCAGGTTAAAGTCCAACCAGTTTATTCGATAGTAAACTCACAAGCTTGCGGAAAGGTACAGCGTTTCCAAAAGCTTGTGGGTTTACTATCAAATAAACTGGTTGGACTTTAACCTGGTGTTGTGAGACGACTTACTGGGTGTACCAATGCCACAGGGACTGAGCGATTCAAGAAGGCAGCTTGTCACCATCACCTTGAACGATAGAAAAGTTACAGAACAAAAGAGGCCATTTGACCATTCTTGTCCAATCCAAGATGTCCATGAGGGCGGTTAGACATGGGACACACATCCAGTGAATGAATATTATTAAAAATCATCAGTTGATGTGAATTCTGCTTTAGTTCCTGTTAAAACACTGTGTTGTCTCCTCATCATGGTTTCCAGTGAAGGAAGCAATCTTACGCCTGCACATCGCTATCCAGACTTCAGGTTCAAGACCTATGCTCCATTAGCATTCCGCTATTTCCGAGAACTCTTTGACATAAAGCCGGACGATTATTTGGTGAGTTTCTTCCTTTTTGTGGCTTTTGCAACTCAGCAATTTTACCTTTCAGAAAGGTCACGGAGAAAAATGTAGTATTAAATTGGCCACTTGCTGTACGAGGTATTGCTTAGACCTCATCAGAGTTACTGCAATTCTGGCCAATTAATCTTTGGATACTGATGTCAGAGTTGAGCAATAATGCCAAAGACAATTTGGATTGACAGAAGAGCTTTAACATAGCAAAGTGTTTGAACATATCTCAAAAAGCATGTAGCAAACAGAATTTGGCATGGAACCAGGTGAGACATTAAAGCAAAAGCTTGGGCAAAGAGAGAAATTTCAAGTAGCATCTTAACGGAGGCAGAGGCGTCTAGGGAATTCTAGAATTTGAACCCAAGGCAGAAGCACAAAGTCATTAAAGGGATAAGGGGATAGAATTAGAGGAGCTCAGATACCTTGGGTTGTTTTCTTCATGGGAAGTGGACATCACTGGCAAGTCTCACATTTGTTTCCCATCCCTAATTGCCCTTGAACTGAAGAGCTTGCTGGGTCGTTTGCAGTTGAGGGTCAACCACATTGCTGTGGCTCTGGAGTCACATGTAGGCCAGGCTGGGTAAGGATGGCAGATTTACTTCCCTAAAGGACATCGGTGAACCAGGTGGGTTTTTAAAACAATCGATGATGGTTTGATGCTCACCGTTACCAAGGCTGGCTTTCGGTTCCAGATGTTATTCCAGCTGCCTGTAGTGTGATTTGAATCCATGCCCGCCTGGCCCTCGGGATTTACTGTTCCAGTGAAATTATCACTGTGCCATCATCTTATCGGGATGAGACAACAGGGGTGGGAGCAAGATCACCGAAAGATTGAAAACCAGGAGAAATTTCAAAGTGTGGTTGAGGCATAGCTGGATTAAAGCGCTTGAGCTGGTTTTGTTACGAGAAGAATTTTTAAAGATTACAAATGGAATTAACAAATTTGATCCAGATAAATTCACCGCAGAGATGTGTCGGAGTATTGAAGTGTATCGTTTAAAAGGTTATGATGATCGAGATGAGAAAGGTAATTCCAAAATGTCACCAGAAACACAGTACGGGTGTGAATATATTTCCAGAGTAGACCTGGAAAGGTCCAGCGTAGAAACCCTATAGTGCAGAAGGAGGCCATTCGGCCCATCAAGTCTGCATCGACCACAATCTCTCTCAGCCCCTATCTCTATCGCCCCAATTATTTACCCTGCTAGTCCCCCGACACTAAGGGTCAATTTAGCAAGGCCAATCTACCTAACGCACACATCTTTGGACAGTGGGAGGAAACCAGAGCACCCGGAGGAAACCCATGCAGAAACGGGGAGAAGGTGCAAACGCACACAGACAGTGACCCAAGCCAGGAATCGAACTCGGGTCCCCAGCACTGTGAGGCAGCTGTGCCACCGTGTCACCCGATAGACACAATAGACTATTGAATCCCTGTCAGGAACAAGGAAGGAATATAGATATGGGAAGCAGCCTGAATGATGGGAATACTGCGTTCAAAAAGGGATGGACCTTTTTGAATCAATCTAATGTAGGAGTGATGCCTTTGGATATCTTGGGTTTTTATGAATACACATGCAGTTTCCCTTTTATAACTTTTCTTGCCAAGCAGGAGATTATCATTGTGCACAAGATGGTGATAGTTTTCTTTGAACTCTTTGATTTGATCTATTATTGTCACATGCATTGAGATACAGTGAAAAGTATTGTTTCTTGTACGCTATACAAAGCATACCATTCAAAGGGAAGGAAAGGAGAGAGTGCAGAATGTAGTGTTACAGTCATAGCGAGGGTGTAGAGAAAGATCAACTTAGTGCGAGGTAGGTCCATTCAAAAGTCTGACAGCAGCAGGGAAGAAGCTGTTCTTGAGTCTGTTGGTACGTGACCTCAGACTTTTGGATCTTTTTCCCAATGGAAGAAGGTATGTCCGGAGTACGTGCAGTCCTTAATTATGCTGGCTGCTTTTCCAAGGCAGCGGGAAGTATAGACAGTATCAATGGATGGGAGGCTGGTTTGAGAGATGATGGGGCTACATTCACAACCTTTTGTAGTTCCTTGCAGTCTTGGGCAGAGCAGGAGCCCATACCAAACTGTGATACAACCAGAAAGAACACTTTCTATGGTGCATCTGTAAAAGTTATTGAAAGTCGTAGCGGACATGCCAAATTTCCTTAGTCTTCTGAGAAGTTAGAGGCATTGGTGGGCTTTCTTAACTATAGTGTTGGCATGGGAGGACCAGGACAGGTTGTTAGTGATCTGGAAACCTGAAACGCCTCCACTTCTATTTTGTCCCCATTGATGTAGACAGGGACATGTTCTCCTTTACGCTTCCTGAAGTCGATGACAATCTCCTTCATTTTGTTGACATTGAGGGAGAGATTATTGTCACCGCACCAGTTCACCAGATTCTCTATCTCATTCCTGTTCTCTGTCTCATTGTTGTTTGAGATCTGAGCCACTACAGTGGTGCCGTCAGCAAACTTGAAAATGGAGTTGGAGGGGAATTTGGCCACATTGCTTTCTCCTCTGGGCACTCACCCCATCTTCCCCGATGCTGCTTATTTTTCACATGTGGATGTGATGGGAAAATAATTGCTTTGTGCATTAGGCTCAGAATTTTTTTAAAGTCTATTTATTAGTCTCACAAGTAGGCTTAGTAAGAAGTCCCACAACATCAGGTTAAAGTCCAATGAGTTTTGGGAGTGCTGCTCTTTCATCACCTGATGAAGGGCAATGCTCCGAAAGCTCGTGATTCCAAATAAACCTGTTGGACTTTAACCTGGTGTTGTGAGATTTCTTACTGTGCCCAACCCAGTCCAACGCCAGCATCTCCACGTCACAAGTGGGTTTACATTAACACTGCAATGAAGTTACTGTGAAAATCCCCTAGCCTCCACACTCCAGCGCCTGTTTGGGTACACTGAGGGAGAATTTAGCACAGCCAATGCACCCTAACCAGCATGTCTTTTGGACCGTGGGAGGAAACCGGAGGAAACCCACACAGACACGGGGAGAACATGCAAACTCCACACAAACAGTGACCCAAGGCAGGAATTGAACTGGAGTCCCTGACGCTGTGAGGCAGCAGTGCTAACCACTGTGCCACTGTACTGCCCTGCTGACAAAATAACATTTTGTGCACAAAACGCTATGCGGGTGACAGCCAGAAAGAGACATCTGGTGAATTGTGAACCACAAGTTCTTTCACTTATACCCTCTGCTGTTAACCAGCTGACAATGTTCTCCCTCCCTTAACCTCCCAGTTATTTAAGGACTCATTAGATTTGTGCATTAATTGCCAATTCTTATGGCAGGAGTTGCGCTTAACAACACAAGGATCCCTTTTACAGAATTATTAATGCAATGTCTATCACCTCTTCCTCCTGGAAAAGGAGCAATTTAATCTTGTTGCAATCTTGTTTCCTTCGTATACCTGATTTGACACTCATTCACCCGACTTCCTTCTCAATTGGTCCTCTATTTCTTTCTCAATCCTTAAACCTCGTTGGTGAAGAAAGTAGACTGCGGGACTTATCATCACCCTCCCTGCACTGTGACCAGCCCACAGATCCAGCAAGTTACTGCAAGATGTGCTGTAGCTGAGGGTAATGGTCTAACTAACAGGACCTGACATGAAAAGTCCACCCCAGCAGAGATGAGTTCCTAATTGTTATTACAGGGTAGGGAGCAATCACAGTCCAAGTTGGAATATTCTCCTTTTGTCTACTTACTCTGTCCTCTGAGTGCACTAAGCTGAGTGGGAGCCCTTTGAAATTGGAAGTATGGAAAATTGAAACATTAATTAGTTCAGCTACTTTTTAAACTATTTTCCAAATCCTTGAATGATTAATTGTCGGTCAACTTTGGCTTGTTTTGAGCTGGTATGTGCATTCCAGACTAGAACCAGTCCCAAAACAAATTAGGACCATATATAGTTTGAACTCATTCTGTCTATTTTTTTTCTTAAATTTTAATTTGTAGCACAAATATCTGTTGTATGGGAGACGATGGCATTGTGCTATTGTCGCTGCATTAGCATTCCAAGGACCCTGGATAATGCTGAGGGGACTTGGGTTCAAGTCCCAATATGGCAGATGGTGAAATTTGAATTGTATAAAAATCAGGAATTAAAAATTTACGGGGCAAGATGATGGCACAGTGGTTAGCACTGCTGCCTCACTGCGCCAGGGACACAGGCTCAATCCCAGCCTCAGGTGACTGCGTGGAATTTGCATGTTGTCCCCATGTCTGCGTGGGTTTCCTCTGGGTGCTCTGGTTTCCCCCCACAGTCCAAAGATGTGCTGGTTAGGTTGATTGGCCATGATAAATTGCCTGTTAGCATCTGGGGGAATTAAGACTGTAAATATGTGGGGTTATGGGGATGGGACTAGAGTGGGATTGTTGGTGTGGGCTCGATGGGCCAAATGGCCTCCGCCTGCACTATGTAAATAGTATCTATATCTAAAAATATCTGTATAAATCTATGTAAATAGAATATATATAGATTCTATGTAAATAGAACTTGCTCTTGTTTGATGTAGATTGGATTTAAAAAGATACACTTACCTCCATACAGCCTAGAAAATGTGCACTATTCTGAATGACCTTTGCAATGTTGTATATTAATTCTAGTAAAGTCAGTTTGTATTTAAAGAGTGATGCTTTTTTTTAATTCCGTGCTTTGGTCAACTCATGGATGTATTTTAATTAATAATAATATTGCAGATGTTTGAAGGATACTTAAATTTCAGCTCATGAAATCTCATTGCAAATGCTTCAGTAAGTTAAGCATGTTAATCTGTCTTTTTGCAGTATTCCTTATGCAATGAACCCCTGATCGAACTTTCCAATCCTGGCGCCAGTGGGTCCTTATTTTACGTCACAAGTGATGATGAATTCATCATAAAGACTGTACAGCATAAAGAAGCTGAGTTCTTGCAGAAGTTGTTACCAGGTTATTACATGGTAAGAGTTCAGATATTTGGGGATTCCTGAACTTTGTACAGTTAGTATGTTGGAATGGCCAAGTTTAACAGATCAAGTTTTATTTTACACAGAGGGTGGTGGGTGCCTGGAACACTCTGCTGGGGAGGTCGTGGAAGTAGATACGATAGTGACTTTTAAGGGGCATCTTGACAAATCCATGAATAGGATGGGAATAGAGGGATATGGTCCCCAGAAGGGTAGGGGGTTTTAGTTCAGTTGGTGCAGGCTTGGAGGGCTGAAGGGCCTGTTCCTGTGCTGTAATTTTCTTGTTCTTTGTTCTGTTTCAAATTAGAATTAAAAATGGTGCGCGTGTAAACTTAAGAAAAGCAAAGTATATTCTAAAACTGATTGGATGATGTTTTATGTTAACTCAATGTTTGTGATGCTTGATGGTGGAACAGATTCAAATGGCTTTCAGAACAGAATTGAATAAATACCAGAAGGGGAAGTAACTGCAGGGATATAGGGCAAAAGCTGGGCAGAGGATGAACAGGATTACCCTTGATGGACTGAATGGCCTCCCTCTGCGATGTGTAGGCAGCACCTTTTCTAATGTAGCAAAATGTCTCAAGGTTCTTCACCAGAGCACTGCTTGGCCAAAACCTGATGCTGAAACCATAAGGAGATATTTGGCCAGTGACCAATAGCTTGGTCAAAGAATCATAGAATTCTTCAGTACAGAAGGAGGCCATTTGGCCCATCGAGTCTGCACCAACCACAATCCCCCCCCTCCCCTCCCCCCTCAAGCCTTATCCATGTAACCCAAGCATTTACCCTAGCTAGTCCCCCTCACACGAAGGGCAATTTAGTATGGCCAATCCACCTAACCTACACATCTTTAGGCAGAAGCAGGTTTTAGGGAGCATTGTGAAGAGAGGAGTATTGGAGGCAGAGGGATTTAGGCAGTGAATTCCAGAGCTTAGGGACTTTGGCAGCTGAGTCTGTGTCAATGGTTTTGCATCAGCAGAAGATAATCTTTTCACAACACTACAAAATTTGCTGTTATGTCTTCTCTATTTTGAATAGTAAGTGCATTTTGCCTACTGATAATAGCTTATTTTAGAGGGATGTATGCAAATAGGTAAAGTTTTTTCTGTAGGTCACAAGATTCATTCAATGAGAATTTCCTGGCGTAGTATAAGAACATAAGAACTAGGAGCAGGAGTGGGCCATCTGACCCCTCGAGTCTGCTCCGCCATTCAATAAGATCACGGCTGATCTCTTTGTGGACTCAGTTCCACTTACCCGCCTGCTCACCATAACCCTTAATTCCTTTACTGTTTAAAAATCTATCTATCCTTGCCTTAGAAGCGTTCACTGAGGTAGCCTCAACTACTTCACTGGGCAGGGAATGCCACAGATTCACAACCCTTTGTGTGAAGAAGTTCCTCCTCAACTCAGTCCTAAATCTGCTGCCCCTTATTTTGAGGCTATGCCCCCTAGCTCTAGTTTCGCCCACCAGTGGAAACAGCTTCCCTGCTTCTATTTAGTATGTTGCCCGATCGACATTCTTTAGCATAACATTTCAGTGTCAGAGTCCCGTTCCCATTTGGCTGCAAAGCCTTGGCAGAGAGTGTTTGCTGCAATGAAAAAATGTGGCAATGCGTCATAATGACTCAATTTATCATTTGCCTTTATGCGCATTGCCGTAGTGATGCAGCACAGGAGAAAACTAATCGAAAGAACTATCCAGTTGGTCCCACAGTCCCCCAATTTTTCCTCCTTCAATATTTATCCAGTTCCCTGTTGAATCTGATTTGTAGTCTCTGGGATTGGGAGGGTCAGTTGGCTGGACGGCTAGTTAGTAATGCAGAGCAACACCAACAGTGTGGGTTCAATCCCGTACCAGTTGAGGTTATTTGTGAAGGCCCTGCCTTCTCAACCTTGCCCCTCACCTGAGATGTGGCGATCCTCAGGTTAGATCACCACCAGACAGCTCTGTCTCAAAAAGGAGTAAGCAGCTCATGGTCTCTGGCAACTTTTGCTTCATTGAACCTGCTGCCAGTGGAAATAGTTTCTCTTTGTTTAATCTGCCTTAATCCTGCATAGGTTTGCACATCTCTATCAAAACCCCTCTTAACCTTCTCTGTTCAAAGGAGAACAAGCTGCCTCTGTGTAAGGGAAGAATTGTCAAACTTCACCTGCAATTTGAGTGGAGCAGTTGTCATGAGTTCAAGAAAGTCAAGCGTTGCTTCCCTTTTAAAAACCTCTTGCTTGGTGAAGGAAGTCATAGAATCTCCTACTGTGCAGAAGGAGGCCATTTGGCCTGTTGAGTCAGCACCGACACCAGTCCCATCCAGGCCCTATCTCCGTAATCCCTCTAAGTTACGCATCCCAGGACACTGAGGGGCAATTTAGCCAATCAACCCAATCCACACACTTTTCGGACTGTGGGAGGAAGCCAGAGCATCCGGAGGAAACCCACGCAGACACGGGGAGAACATGCAGACTCCACACAGAGTGAGACCCAAGCTGGGAATTGAACCCAGGTCCCTGGAGCTGAGGCAGCAGAGCTAACCAGTGTTACACTGTGCCGCCCACTGGGGGAAACGGGGCAGGGGTGAATGGATTCTATTTCATAGTTTAAATTAACCTCAAGTTGAAATTAATCAAACCTAATATTTTCCCAGTAAAGACCTTTGCGCAGTTGAGGTGACTCTGGAGTTATAGAACTGAAGGAAAATACTATCTGTTTCCTCTACAATGTGCATGTTTTTGGCTGAGATTTTCTGCACATTAACATTTGGGATTGTGTAAGTGGAACATGTTGGTTTTGGTATCGTAGGGATAATATTTTTACTTTTTGCCTACCAATATCCTTCCTTGCCCCAGTGGCTGCTGTTTCTGGAAGACTCTTGATGGTCAATTTCCACAAGCTATTCAAGGGAATATTTCTGTCCTTGTCCCAAGTCCACACCTACACCTTTCAATGGGTGAGATAACCATTGGTACAAACTCTCGGCCAATGTTCCATCCCTAATACAATTGCCCTAGCAACAGTCTCCTGACAAAAGCAGCTAATTCTGAATGAGGATTGAACCCGGGGAATTCAGATCTTTGGATTTTGAGCTGTTTCCCCAGAATGGGCGGCATGGCAGCACAGTGGTTAGCGTTGCTGCCTCACAGCGCCAGGGACCCGGGTTCGACTCCAGCCTCGGGTCACTGTCTGTGCGGAGTTTGCACATTCTCCCTGTAACTGCATGGGTTTCCTCCGGGTGCTCCGGTTTCCCCCCACAGTCCAAAGATGTGTGGGTTAGGTTGATTTGGCCACACTAAATTGACAGGGGGATTAGCAGGGTAAATGCATGGCTTTATGGGAACAGGGCCTGGGTGAGATTGTGGTCTGTGCAGACTCAATGAGCCGAAATGGCCTCCTGTAGCATTTCTATGATTCTAGAAGTTATTGAGGAGCACAGATCTCTCCATTTTAATTTCGACTGTTGAGAGGTGGAGCTGAATAAACCTATCTGGGGGATTAGTCAATTGTTTAAATACCCATCGCATTGTTGAAGGTCAGCAGAGTTTCTCCTGGAAGCAGAAATCTAGCCGTACCATGACATCCTCTGTCAATCCTGCAATGCATCTAAACATTCAGTTACTTTCTCTTCAATCGTGGCTTCTTTCTTTAATGGAAGTGCAGCTCCCAGTTTGTCACGTACCAAATAAGAGCAAACGCAGCCTGTTCGGCCCCTTGGCCCTGTCCCATCATTCAATAAGATGATCTGTTTGTGTTGAATTGCACATTCCCCATGCAAAGAGTAAACATCCTTTCCATATCTACCCTGTCAACACCCTTCAGGATCTTGTATGCTTCAATCAAATCACCCCTCACTCTTCTAAACTCTAATAGAAACAAACCCAGCCTTTCCAACCTTCCCTCAAAAAACAACCCACTCGATGGATATCAATCTAATAAATCTCTAAACTGCTTCCAATTCATTTATATCCTTCCTTAACTAAGGAGACCAAAACTGTGCACAGTATTCGAGATGCAGTTTCACAATTGCCCTGTGTAACTGAAGCATAATATGTTCAATTCCTCTTGCAATAAAGGATGACAGCCCATTTGCCTTCTTGATTACATGCTGCACCTGCACACTAACTCCTTGTGACTCATGCACTAGAACACCCAGATCCCTCTGCACCTCGACATTCTGCGGCCATCCTCCATTTAAGTAAAAAAAAATTTCCCGCTAAAGTGAACAACTCCACACGTTCCCACAATGTACCCCATCTGCCAGATTTTTGCTCACTCTCTCAATCTATCTATATCCATCTGCTAGCTCCATATGTCTTCTTAACAACATACCTGTATTTGTTGAAACATATTTATAAAGCTCCACACACCGAGAGCACTTTGAGCCTTGCACTTCTGCATCGTTCATCTCCGCTTTTCCTTTGCTAAGAGTTATGTTTCTCTCCATCTTTATTTACCAGTCGTTCATTTTTGGCTATGAATAAAATGGTGGACACATCTACCTCATGCCAAGACTATAGCACTTCAAGTAGGCAACTGATTGAATCTGACGCACTTCTCGAAGATATTTGTAAGCCGTGCGTTCTGTTCTGTCATCGCAAGTCTGAAGTTCTGGCTCAGGGAGCAGAGTTGGAGCCTTGTCACCGGATCAATAATTTACAGAAAAAGAAATGAAAGATCTTTTGAGTCTAAGTAGAAATCAGCGTTTGAGGAGGTGCATTCAAAGGCAGCTGAGCCAAATGCAATTCCAGACAAAATCCAGAGAAAAAAACTTGAAAGGCTTTTGCTGAAGATAGATGTAGCACTAACTATCACATGGTTAATGGATAATCCATACAAACGTGCATTTTATAATGAGGCCAGTCTCCACTATTGTTGTAGGCAAGAGTCCAGATTTAATTAGTCAACATGACAGCAGGTTCAAAGCTAATGTACCTTCCATGTTCTTGGGAGTACGTTTATACCTAATTTATAATGAATTTTACGTCAAGTTTCAAGCCTGCACTCAATTAAAATAAACTTTATTGGTCTCATTGATTGTTATGTGAGTGCTGGACTTGCCTTTGATCATTGTATGCCACCCTGTGCAGCCGTGGTCCTTTAATCAGTGTTTCTCTTTGCAGAATTTAAACCAGAATCCTAGGACACTTTTGCCAAAGTTTTACGGCTTGTACTGTATGCAGTCGGGAGGCACTAACATAAGAATTGTGGTTATGAATAATGTGTTGCCACGTTGCGTGAGGATGCATCACAAGTACGACTTGAAAGGGTCGACGTACAAACGGAGAGCCTCAAGAAAGGAGCGAGAAAAAGATATACCCACATTCAAGGACTTGGACTTTATACAGGAGACACCCGATGGCCTTTTTTTTGATGCTGAAACATATAATGCGTTGATTAAAACACTTGAGAGAGATTGTCGGGTACGTAGAAACTTAACACACTTACTGGTGTTGCTGTTTGTCATCAGAAAGCATGTTGTACATCTTGGGACAATATGAATTGGCCAAAATGTGAGGAGGTTTTAACATTGATGTATCCGCACTGTGCTCAACTTCAGTAAGATATGTTAGCCCAGAGTTTGTGGTCAGCGTCAATAGAACTATCTGGCCAAGTCAATGGGACCTCCAGGCATCCTAATACCATCAGGAAAGGTAAGCAGCCAATCGCATTGAAGGATTTTCACAGACAGGAAACCAGGAAGTAAAAGCCACTGGCATTTCACGATTTTAATTTTATTTTTTTTAACAGGTAACAACATAAATGATTGGGCTTTGGACATTGGGAGAAGTTTTATTTATTTATTAGTCACAAGTATGCATACATTCACACTGCAATGAAGTTTGCTATGAAAATCCCCTAGTTGCTACACTCCAGCACCTGTTCAGGTACACTGAGGGACTATTTAGCACAGCCAATGCACCTAACCTAGGTTTAAAATAACCAGGTTTTTTTAATATTTAAAAACATGGAATTGCTTGCAATGGAAAAATTCAACTCAACAGATATAAAACTATTCTTTCAGAGTCAGTGAAGCTGTTAACAGTAGTTCTGAACTTTGTACACTTAAAAACTAGTCTATACTTCATTCAACAAGTCATACATTTTTCAAAGATTTTTGCAGTGAATCTGAGAGTGGAAGTTCCAGTCTGTCCACCTTTTTGTAAAAGCAAACAGCTGACGGCATGTTACTCTGCGCATGTACAGGATCCAGAACTTCCTGACAATTTCAAAGGAGTAATGACTACAAATACTAATGATTTTGACATTACCCCCACTGCAAAACCTGGGCCATTAAGAATTTAAACACAGGTAATGTTCAAGGTGTAGGAAGGAAAGGGGTTTGTCTAAAATTAAGACCAGTCAGATATGAAAGCTTTGTAACTCAATCCTTACTAAGTTCCTTGTTCTATCCAGAGGGATATCTGAGTTTCTCAGTTTCCAAAAACTAAATGGGCTGATTTTTAACCTTCTTCCACCAATAAGGAAATGAAAACTGAGTCTGATGTAACAAAAAACCAATTGACTTGACCCGTTTCCATTCGTCAACATAATAGCAAGTTCAAAGCTAATGTATTTTCCATGTTCTTGGGAGGGGTGACATGGTGGCACAGTGGTTAGCACTGCTGCCTCACAGTGCCAGAGACCCGGATTCGATTCCAACTTGGGTCACTGTCTGTGTGGAGTTTGCACTTTCTCCCCATGTCTGCATGGGTTTCCTCTGGGTGCTCTGGTTTCCTCCCACTGTCCAGAGATATGTAGATTAGGTTGACCGGCCTTGCTCAATTGACCCCAATGTGAGGGGGATTAGCAGGGTAAATGAGGGAATAGGGCCTGGGTGGGATTGTGGTTGGTACAGACTGGATGGGCCAAATGGCTTCTTCTGTACTGTTGGGACTGTATGACCCTAACTAACCCGGTGAAAGTTAAAATTAACATCCTGCTCCCTAATCTTTCATTTGAAATTGTTACGTGTGTCGTTAGTGCAATACGGGGCTGCATGTATTCCTGGTGGTTTCATTACATAACCTCCTGACTTTAACTGTCTTGTACCCCCCCCGTCCCACACTCCTGCCATCAGTCGCCCAACTCAGCCCTCCTTGCTGCCCCCACCCCCTGCCTGTTGATCTAACCAATAAATGAAGGTGATGAAGAGATAATGGAAAATCACTTCTTAATGTCCCTATCGTTCTTCTCCTGGGTGCCACTCCCAGCATTTATTCTGGAGATTAGTCATCAATTCCTGGACACACGAGGAGTGGGTTGGAACCCTTCACTCCCATGGCCCCACCTCAATACGCCTGCCATTGGTTGGTCAACAGGCCCATCCTTGCACCATCCTGTCTTCTCTCAGCTAATTCGAAAGGGAACATTCTCAATGACTGCTGGGCGGTTCTTACAACAGACGCACATGAGCAGGAGTAGACCATGTGGCCCTTCGAACCCACCCTGCCATTTAATAAAACCATGGTTGATCTGATAGTCACCTCTGATCCACAACCTGCCCACCCCAGCCCTCTCCCCGATCACCACCCCCTTTTGCTGCCCACCAATCTATCCACTTTTTGAAGACTATTTAAAGACTCTGCTTCCACCGCCTTTTCAGGAAGAGCGTTCCGGAGAGAGAGACAGCCCTCTCAGAGAATGTGGTGATTGTCCCTTTAAGGGCAGCACAGCAGATTGAGGGTCACCTGGATTGGGAGACCAGTTGGGTCTCAGAATGGGGATCTCACGGGTGGAGCTCTGTTCGGCAGTAAGTGTATAGGGAGCCCTGCCGCAGAGAGTCTGCTGATCAACTGTTATTAATGAACACCTTTCTGTCTTTACTAAGGGGTCTCTGAAGTGGGGTACTTTTACACTCTGTAAATGGGCAACCCCTTATTGTTAAACAGTGACTGTCAAGTAGTGTTTCCTTCCAATCATCTTCATAATTAATAGATAAACATGTTGAAGGAAACAAATTCTGAAAAATGCCTCCATTGCGATTGTGACTGTGTTTGAAAGTCAGTATATTGGCTGTCCCGAGGTTGTGAAAGGCATTATAAGATTGCAAGTGATTCATCTTCCCTGCAGAACAGAAACAATAACTACTAAATCGTGGGGCAGCACGGCAGTATAGTAGTTAGCAGTGCTGCCTCACAGCGCCAGGAACCCAGGTTCGATTCCCAGTTTGCACATTCTTCCCATGTCTGCATGGGTTTCTTCTGGATGCCTCCCACAGTCCAAAAGATGTGCTGGTCATGCTAAATTCTCCCTCAGTGTACCCAAACAGGCGCAGGAGTGTGGTGCCTAGGGCATTTTCACAGCAACTTCATTGCAGTGTTAATGTAAACCTACTTGTGACAAAAATAAACTAACTTAATCTTAACTTAAACTCTGCAGTCCTGCCACATCCAGTCACGAATGGTGGTGGACAATTAAACAATTGGAAATATATTGGCCGTTCTTGCGCTATCGCTGTGTCAAAATCCGGAACGTCCTCCCTAACAGCACTGTGGGTATACCTACCCTCAGGGAGTGCAGCGGTTCAAGAAGACGACTCACGACCACCCTCTCGAGGGCGAGTAGGGATGGGTAATAAATGCTGACCCAGCCAGCGACACTCTTACCCCACAGCTGAACAATGAGAGGGGAATGCAAAATCTACTCCATGTCCCTGAAAGTACAATCCACTTGATTTGTTTACATATTTGAATGAAAAATGTGTAGGTGTTGGTACATTAGTCTGTTCATACTCCATGTTTAGTGACCCGTGGTGGGTTTCTTTGTGAAAGGTGATGCCAGTGGAATGAATTGAGAAGGCAGTGATTGTTTTAACACTGCAACAGGTTCAGGTCTTGGAAAGTGGGAGGAGAGGGAAAGAGTTCTTGTCTGCTCGGAACAATTGCTTCCCTGTTTAAAAGGAGCTTAAAGGAATGTTCAAGAAACAGTCACACTTTTTTGAACATAGTATTCCAGGCAGAAATGCAGGTTTCGATATTTGTTTTATGAAGGTTTTTTGAGTTTGTGTGTTCTGTGTGGTCTAACTTGAGCACAACAAACTCTTTCACCACGGCAGTTTTACATTCTCCAGCTTTCTGCTCTTTCCCTTGCCTGACGTGCTAATTTTGCTCCTTTTACCCCTGGCAAAAAGATTACATTATCCCTCTTCATCATTGCCATCCTCAATGTGCCAAAGCATTTTATAACCAATGAAGCACTTGTAAAAAAGGAGGAGGCATGGTGGCACAGGGCCAGGGACCCGAGTTCAATTCCTGGCTTGGGTCTCTGTCTGTGCAGAGTTTGCACATTCTCCTCATGTCTGTGTGGGTTTCCTCCAGGTACTCTGGTTTCCTCCCACAGTCTGAAAGATCTGCTGATTTAGATGGATTGGCCATGCTAAATTGACTCTAGTTTTGGGGGGATTGCAGGATAAATACATGGAGTTATAGGATCGGGTGGGATTGTCGGTGCAGGCTCGATGGGCCAAATGGCCTCTCTTACTGTAGGGATTCTATGAAGTACCTCTTGCAATTGTAGCCACAGTTAATATCATCGCTTCTCCTGCACTGTACCTAATTCCTCTTCAGCTTTGTGTCCCTTACTGATTTATTACCTTCCATACACTAATAGCAAGTGCCTGGGAGAGAGCAACAAAGTCCAGAGGAGGATGTATGGAAGGTAATAATTGGGTGGGGGGGGGTAGAGACAGACAGAGAGAGAGAGAGCGTTAGGGGCATGAACAGTGATGGAGATGGGCCAGACTGGAGATCACACCTCTGTGATCAGGTTAACCAATGCTTTGGTAATGTCCCTTCCTTGGTGTTACCACTGCCAGAAGAGACTAATTTTTCCATCCCTATCCTATCAGATAATAGGCACACTTCCCTCGAGCCTGTTCAATCATTCAGTGAGATCATGGTTGCTCTGCCACTTAACTCCACATTATCCATCTTTGCTGCATAAATCCTTTAAACCCCTCAATCTTCTATACTCAAGGAAGTACAAACCAGTTGTATAGAGCTTTGGTTAGCTGT
This sequence comes from Carcharhinus amblyrhynchos, assembly GCF_965287045.1. Classification (NCBI taxonomy): domain Eukaryota; kingdom Metazoa; phylum Chordata; class Chondrichthyes; order Carcharhiniformes; family Carcharhinidae; genus Carcharhinus; species Carcharhinus amblyrhynchos. The sequence continues at coordinate 3,936,631 of NC_137328.1, forward strand.
ATCTGTGTCACTGCATTCAGTTTTAGGTACCACACATCAGGAAGAATATATTAATAGTGGAGCTGAGGTGGGGTGCAACGCCAATTAAGGCAACATAGCAATTAGCACTGCTGCTTCACAGCACCAGGGTCCCGGGTTAAATTCCTGGCTTGGGTGTGGAGTTTGCATGTTCTCCTCTGCATGGGTTTCCTCCGGGTACTCTGGTTTTCTCTCTCAGTCCAAAGATGTGCCGGCTAGATGGATTGGCCATGGGAAATGTGCGAGGTTACAAGGATAGGGCAGGGGAGAGGATTTCTAAGGTATTCTGTTGGCGAGTTGGTGCAGATTCAAGAAGCCGAACATCCTCCTTTGCACAGTGGGGATTCTATAATTCAGCAGATGACTTAGAGGGATAAATTAAACTGGGCAAAAAAGCTGGCACTGATGGTGACCTTAAAATCTATCCGTGCATTCCAGCAGAGAGACAACAGCAAAGAAGTTGGGATGGTGATCTACATTTATTAGTCCCAACTCTGGCAATATAGTACACGCTATTCCAAAAGAGGAGAATCTGCCCTCTAGGAAGTTGTTGGGAAAATCCAACAATGGTTAGGAGGTCTTGAGGCCCAGGGGGTTGTGATGTCCTTGTCTCTGGACCTAAAGCTCTGCATTCAGGACCCGATGGCTGCAGGAGATCTGTTCATAATGTGACTGTTTGGGTGAATCATCAGCCTGTAAATCTTTCCAGTAAACTTGGCGGTAAGAGAGGGAGATATTCCCGATCGGCCATGCTGCACAAGGCATCGGCAAACCACTGCAGCACTTTGACAAGCGTAATCATGGGCCAATTGAAGGAAGACCACAGTCGCTAATCCCCACTTAGGGCATGGTGTTGGACAGGAGGGGAAGGAATCTAATGCGTGAATTTGTTTTGTGACTTGTTAACAGAAATATTGAAGTTTTGAGGTGATTGTGATGTTATTTATCAGAGGTGCAAAGGGATCTGGGTGTCCTCGTTCACAAGTCACAGAAAACTAGCGTGCAGCATAGCAGATAATAAAAAAAAGGTGAATGGAGTGTTGGCATTTAAAGCTGAAGGAATGGAATATAGGGGTAAGGAAGTGTTGTTGCAACTATACACGGCATTGGTGAGGCCACAGCTGGAGTATCATGCACAGTTTTGGTCCCCTTATTTGAGTGGCATTGGAGGCAGTTCAGAGGAGGTTCACTCGATTGATTCCAGAGATGAGGGGTTTGTTGTATGAAGAGAGATTGAACAGTTTAGGCCGTTTAGGTAGTTTCAATTTAGAAGAATGAGGGGAGATCAAATTGAGGTATACAAGATGTTAAAAGGTTTGGGTAAAGTACAGGTGGAACGGATGCTTCCTCTCGTGGGGCATTCTAGGACGAGAGGTCATAGTCTTAGGGTAAGTGGTAACAAATTTAGAATAGAGTTGAGGAGAAGCTACTTCTCCCAGAGGGTTGTGAATCTGTGGAATTCGCTATTCCAAAGTGCGGTGGATGCTGGGACAGTGAGTAAATTTAAGGAGGAGTTAGACAGATTTTTAAATGGTAATGGGTTGAAGGGTTATGGGGAGAAGGCAGGAAAATGGGGATGAGGAGCATATCAGCCATGATCGAATGGTGGAGCAGACGCGATGGGCTGTATGGCCTAATTTTGCTCCTTTATCTTATGAACTTATGATGAGTCCTTTTATTGCTTCTTAATTGGTAAATGGGGTTGTTTGTTTTAACTCTGGGATTAGTTTTATGATCCTGCATTGTTAGGAGAAAAGGTCATGTGTTTTGGGACATTTTGTTTTTCTTTCCAGTGAGTTGAAGGTTTCAGTTTTGAGAGTTCTGAGACTGCACGAGTTTTTTAGTTTTAGCAGGGACATCGAGCAAGAAAGAAGCTGAAGTCTCCCTCTCTCTCTCTCTCTCTCTCTCTCTTCTATTTGGAAATTCTGTTGGTTATCTCACAGCAACATTTTACCTTCTGGAAGGAAAATGAAGGCTTCAAAAAATTCAATTCCAGTCAAGTGAGATTTTAATCTATGCTGTGTTAAGCATGTGTAAAGGGTTTTGTTTATGAGAGGTTTTGGTTTGCTGCAACAGCTTTAACATTCAATTCAGTGTTGTTATGGGTGTTTTCTTTCTGTTTTTTTATTTGTAATTGATGAAAGGTATTGCTAACTTTCTATACATGTTAACTATATTCTTAAATAAACTTTGTTTGATAAAAGCGCTCTAGAGAGTTCATAAAAACACTGTTGTGCAGAAGGATGCCATTCGGCCCATTGAGTCAGCACCGACAACAGTTCCACTCAGGCCCTATCCCCGTTTAGTTACCCTGCTAATCACTCTAACCTATCACATCCCAGGACGCTAAGGATTCATTTAGCATGGCCAATCCACCGAACCTACTCATCTTTGGAGAGTGGGAGGAAACCAGAGCACCGGGGGGGGAAATCCCTGCAAACACAGGGAGAACGTTCAAATTCCACACAGACAGTGACCCAAGGCTGGAATTGAACCCGGGTCCCTGGTGCTGAGAGACAGCAGTGCTAACCACCGTGCCGCCCCTGAATCATACCTGAAATTAATTACATCATGCTCATCCGAGCCAAAGGCACGTTGCAAGGCTTAATCTTCATGCGGTCTCCATTAAGTACTTTGGAATTTCTAACCTGAACCACAACACTAGCAATATCCCGAAGCCAATGATTTGGGTGACTCAGTGAATGTGTCCAAACTTGAAATAACTATCGATTCCTCCCGCACGCAGCTCGATGATAACTGGGCATGTTTATGCCATCAGGTGTTGGAGAGTTTCAAAATCATGGACTACAGCCTGCTGTTGGGAATCCATAACTTGGACCTGGCGATCCGAGAGAAACAGAAGGAAGCAGAGAACCTCCAGACAGCCTCGGATGGGAAACGCCCCGGAGCGCAGAAGGTCTTGTACTCCACAGCCTTGGAATCTATACAGGGCGCGACAAAATCGGGGGAATCTGTTGGAACGGATGATATGTAAGTCCTGTCAAAATCTTCTTCTGTGTTTTGGCCAATATTCTCCTCGGTGAAACCAATTTATACACAGATGGGTCATGGGGTAGTAACATAACTGCTTCGCTTTCCATCTGAAGACAGGCACACAGGAATGGAATGATTATGCTTTGTTAATGGGCTAACCATTGACTAAAGAAAAGTTACAGCACAGAAAGAGGCAATTCAGCCCACTCCGTTTGCACTGGTCAAAGAGAAAGGGGGAAGAAAAGAAACTAGCTGCTCATTTAAATTCCAGCTTTATCAATTTCAAATCCCTCAGTGGCCATTTTTGAGAACTTGATTTTTATTCCTAGTTTGGGAAATATGCTTTTTCTTTTCTTCATAAGGTGACCCTGAAGTTGGTGCCAGATGTAACTCCAGTTTTTCACCAATGTGGTTGACTTTGATGCCTAACTGCCCAATGAAGAGTTCTAGCAAACCAGACCGTTCTAGCAGACGGCAAGAAGATAGAACATAGAACATTACAGCGCAGAACAGGCCCTTCGGCCCACGATGTTGCACCGACCAATTAAAAAGCAATGACCCTAACCTAAACCAATCCCTTTCCATCCATAAAGCTATCCACGGATCTCTTAAACGCCCCCAAACTAGGTGCATTTACAACTGCAGCAGGCAGGGCATTCCAATCCCTCACCACCCTCTGGGTAAAGAACCTACCTCTGACGTCCGTCCTATAACTACCACCCCTTAATTTAAAGCTATGCCCCCTCGTGCTAGCTTTCTCCATCCGAGGAAAAAGGCTATCACTGTCCACCCTATCTAAACCTCTAATCATCTTATATGTTTCAATAAGGTCTCCTCTTAGCCGCCTTCTTTCTAACAAAAACAACCTCAAATCCCTCAGTCTCTCCTCATAGGACCTCCCCTCCATACCAAGATGGTAGACCTTGGGGGGTAGCCATTAATTGGCAATGAGTAGGCCATGACCCAGTGGTGTTATCGCTAGATAAATAATTCAGGAACTCAACTAATATTCTGGGGACTTGGGTTCGAATCCCGCCATGGAGATTGTTGGAATTTGAATTCAATAAAAAATATCTGGAATTAAGAATCTACTGATGACCATGAAATCATTGTCAATTGTTGGAAAAATCCATCTATTTCAACAATGTCCTTTAGGGAAGGAAATCTGCCACCCCTACCTGGTCCGGACTACCTGTGACTCCAGAGCCACAGCAATGTGGTTGACTCTCAAGTGCCCTCTGAAATGGCCAAGCAAGACCCTCAGTTGCTCAGCAAAGCAGCTCACCACCATTTCTCAAGGGCAACTAGGGATGGGCAATAAATGCTGCCCCATGAAGAATAAAAAATAAAGAAACACTAGCCTGGCTGGGAATGCCCACCTTCCGAGAATGAAAACCTCAATTCAAACACCAACCAGAAATCCTCTGGTTTAATGTTTGTCTGCACTGAGTTAATCTCGACTGGAGTCATACAATTGTCTGCTTGAATAACAAGAGGTCAAGTTAAAGGTTTGCCTTAAGTAATGCGGATCATCCTGGTGACCATAACAATACATAATAGTATAGAAAATTAATTTTTGGGTCTTGATGAGAAATAAGAATAATGTGAATTGCTGTTACAGACCACAAATATGATTCTGGGTTCCATGGAAACTAAAATTTTTGGCATAGATTTTCTGCTAGTGTAAAGTTTGGATTGTTATATAAACTAGGTGGCACGGTGATTAGCACTGCTGCCTCTCAGCGCCAGGGTCCTGGGTTCAATTCCAGCCTCGGATCACCAACCGTGCAGAGTTTGCACATTCTCCCCATGTCTATGTGGGTTTCCTCCAGTTTCCTCCCACACTCCAAAGATACGCAGGTTAGGTGATTGGCCATGCTAAATTACTCCTTGGTTTCAGGGGGATTAGTAGGTTAAATATGTAGGGATTTGGAGATAAGGCCTGGGTGGGATTGTCATCGATGCAGACATGATGGGCTGAATGTCCTCCTGCTCTGTGGGGTTTCTATTCTATACTTTTGCAGGGAATGTTGCTGTGTCGATGAACTCCAGAGGATTTTGGATAAAGGCAAAATACTGCAGATGCTGGAATCTGAAATAAAAACAAGTAATACTGGAAAATCTCAGCAGATCTGTGTGCAGAGAGATTAGAGCCAATGTTTCATGTCTGGATGACCTTTTGTCAGAACAGGATTTTGAAAACTGTTCCCTGGAATGAATACAAAAGATTTGAGGATGTTTGGGCCTGGTGCAAAAGCAGGCATCGCTCACTCACACTCAAATTCCCTCAATCCTTGGCACCTACACTGGCATCTAAACTGTGGCGTTGCAGAAATCTACATTTTCAGGGAAATTCAGGATCTTGAATGGGACTTCAGCTCATTTCCTGCTGATATTAGGATCTGACTCAATTGGTCCCCTCGCACTGTCTCCCATGGTTAAGTCCAGTTTAACAACTTCGTTTTTGTCGTCCATTATTTTCAAATGGTTCACCTCTGGTTTTCAGACAAGTTTTGTTGCTTTTGCTTTATAAAATCATAGAATCCCTACAGTGCAGAAGAGACCATTCGGCCCACTGAGTCTTACCAACAGTCTGACTGACAGAGTGTCTTACCCAGGCCCTCTCCTCCACCCTATTCCTGCAACCCCACACATTTCCCTTGGCTAAACCATCTAATCTACGTATCTTGAGACAGTAAGGGACAATTTAGCACGGTTAATCCACCTGACCCACACGTCTTTGGAGTGTGGGAGGAAACTCGAGCACTCGGGGCTGGGTGGGGGGGAACCCAGGCAGCCAAATTGGTAAATAGGGTTGTTTGTATTAACTCTGGGATTAGTTTTAGGATCCTGCATCATTAAGAGTAAAGGTCAAATGTTGTAGGATTTTTGTTTTCTTTCCAGCGAGTTGAAGATTTCAGATTTTAGAGTTCTGAGACTGCAGTTTAGCTTTCAGTTTTAACAGGGACATCGAGCAAGAAAGAAGCTGAAGTCTCTCTCCCTCTCTCTGTCTCTCTCTCTCTCTCTCTCCGTCTCCTTGTTATATTTGGAAAATCTGCTGGTTATCTCACGCTTTGCCTTCCGGAAGGAAAGTGCAGGTTTCGAAGACTCAATTCCAGTCAAGTGAAATGTTAATCTGTGCTGCGTTAAACCTGTGAAAAGGGCTTTGTTTATGAGAGGTTTTGGTTTGTTGGAACAGTTTTAACATTCAATTCAGTGTTAATGCATTATTGTGGGTATTTTCTTTGTTAGTTTTTGCTTGTAATTGATATAAAAAAAAGTATTGATAATTTGCTTTCTATACATGTTAACTATATTCTTAAATAAACTTTGTGCTGCCCTGGCATTACTTAGACTGATTTCCAACCTATTGCTCGATAAATTGTGGTATATATCTCACTATTGTTTAGCTGATTAAGGACTTCACAGTTCCTGATGTGAGAGTGTTATCTCAGAAAGCCTTTCTAAAAGGCAAACACAAATGATTCCTATCTGAGGACGATGAGCTACGAGAGAGATTAGAGAGTTTAGGGTAGAGTTGAAGTGGAAGATATGTGACGTATTTAAGTGGGGGAACATATCAAGTATCTAATGGTGTAGATAAGCTGAGTCCGAAATATTGCTTAAACAATCAGTTGAAAGAAAAAGTACATTTGTAACATATAAACTTTTTTTTCACAAGTTTATATGTTACAAATGATTTTCAAAAGTTTATGACACAAAGATGATGTTTTTCAAAAGTTTATGACACAAAGATGATAAACATTTTAGTTTATTAGTCTGTCTCAATCGTTCATGCTGAATGTAATTGGATATTTCAGAAGGCAGTTCAAGGTTAGGTTGGTTAAATTTTTGGATCGAAAGGGTTGATGGGATGAATTCACTTTTACTCATTAACTTTCTTTTAACTGCATCTCTGTCATGGGCTGTTCGACAAAGAGCTTCTCCTGGCTCTTACCAATCAAGTAAAAAGTCTGACAACACCAGGTTTTTAGTCCAACCGATTTATTTGATAGTAAACGCACAAGCTTTCGGGTTAGTCCCTTCGTCAGGTGAATGGAGAGTTCTGGCCTCAGACAGAGCATATAAAGCACAGACAGTTTACAGAATGCTGATTAGAATGCGAATCTTTACACCAAACCTGCTGTTCAAGTCTTGCTGCTTTCAAGACAATTATGTGGAATAGGCTGTTTGATTTTGCCAAAGTGTCTTAATTAAAATCAAGATGGGACTGGGAGTTCAAAGCGATTTAAGCTGACGTTCATATATTATGTTAGAATAATGCAGTTGTACACGGAGATTAAATGAATGGAAAAATGTGCTGTTTTTTTTTGGATATATATTTTCTTTAGTTTAGCCAGCACAGTAAACCTATTTCACTTTGGAGCAGCTGTTGCTGCTTTACTTTGTGTTCACTTCTTAGCTCAGTGCATCCACTCATTGGTCTTGTTATTGGCAGCAAGGTCAGGGACACAGACATTCTGCTGGCTTTAATAACAGGATCTCCGAAGAATTTCTTCCTTTTTCAAGCCCACTCAGTGGGGGACCCTAGGGCTCAATCCCCAAGAAGGAGAAGGGGAGTGATAGATTGGGGCTTGTGGGTGTGGCGATGATTGTGAATGACCTGATGAGTACAGGATGACAAATGCTTAAAAAAAAAGTATTTTTTTCCTGCAACTCTCCAGTTTTGTACAATCAAATGGGTATTGACAATTTAACCCTGAGTTCAGTACGTTCCTGGTGAATCAGTTGTTGGGCCAAGAATTCCTGGAGACTAACTCCAATTGTGAGTGAGAGTGAGTAAGTTTGAGTAGGCAATAAGTAAGCAATTCCTACATCAGAGTATCGAATACATTGGTTGTAAAAAAAAGTTCTGAGTTACCTTGTGGTTGTGAAAGGCACCATATCAATGCAATTTCTTTACTGCCTCTCTAGACTAGAGATGGTGATAAAACATGATTCTAATTTGGTAAATCCTTGGCTTGAATCAGATAGATTGGCCTTGCTAAATCGCCCTTCAGTGTCCAAAGATGTGTAGGTTAGGTGGATTAGCCGCAGTAAGTGTGTGGGGTTACAGGGATAGGGCAGGAGAGAGCACCTGGATGAGATGCTTTGTCAGAGAGCTGGTGGAGAATTGATGGGCTGAGTGGCCTCCTTCTGCACAATAGGGATTTTCTGATTTATGATCCAGCCAGCCTGTTATACACCAAGTCTGACCATCAGTACAGGAAAATCCTCTGAGATGTGAATCCGTTGACTAGTTTGATATGGGCAAAGTAAAAAAATGTCTGTTTTATTTCCCCGTCCACCTCCTCTGTCAAATAATTGCAGCTATTATTTATCTTTTCCTGTTACTTATTCTTCTTCTTTTGTTGCAGGATGGGTGGAATACCAGCCAAAAACAGTAAAGGAGAAAGACTTCTACTTTACATGGCCATTATCGATATCCTACAGTCTTACAGGTATTGACTGCATGCGTAGAATTATTTTCTGTGGGATTTGTGTTTCCATTGTCCCAGCCTGGCCATTTACATGAGTGAAAGTGAGGATTGCGTACACAGCACAGCTACAAGTTAGCTATTGATGTCTTGAAGGTTTTGTTTGCCAAAATGGGGATGGACGTTGAATTGAAACCTGAAAGTTTAGGCTCTGATTCAGTACTTCCTCTTTCCTATTCCTTCACCCAGGCCCACGTTGGTTATTAAGGTCTTGGATCCTTCTAATTTTAAATGGTTTACGACAGAAATATCCAAGCTTTTCCTTAATCGACCACAGACTGGTGAATATCCTGGAGATTGAATCACAGAATCTCCACGCACACACAGTGACCCAAGCCGGGAATCAAACCTGGATCCCTTGCCCTTAGAGGCAGCAGTGCGAACCACTGAGTCACCCAAGTGAACGAATGTTTTCATTTCATTTGCACACCTACTTGAAATTGCCAACACTCTCAGACGCTGGGGTTCTGACTGTGACAGGACAGTGAGATCCATACAAGTTCATCCCAGACAAATCCAGCCGATAAGAAATAGAAATCCCTGATGGAGCTGATTTGCTGAGATTTCTTGGCCTGGTTTAGTGGGGATCTGGGGGCAAACCGGTTTAGATCACTCCCCCAGTCTTCAGCTCAAACCTGCTAAGTGGGGCTGAGTTGAACATTTTAGTCTCACAAACCCGGGTGCAGCCAATAGTGAGAATTCACCAGGCAACAGTAACAAAGGGAAATGCCAATGTTAGGGTCAAAGATAGGGAAACACAGACTAGACTGGGAGGCTGTTTCATACAAAGAACAAAGAAAATCACAGCACAGGAACAGGCCATTCAGCCCTCCAAGTTTGCACCGACCATGCTGCCTGATTGTAGTAAAGCCCCCTACTCTTTTGAGGACCACATTTCTTCTCTATTCCCATCCTATTAATATATTTGTCAAGGTGTCCCTTAAAAGTCACTACCGTATCTGCTTCCATGAGCTCCCCGACAGTGAATTCCAGGCAGCCACCACCCTCTGTGTAAAAAAAAACTTGCCCTGTACATCTCCTTTAAACCTTGCCCCTCCCATCTTAAACCTGTGCCCCCTAGTATTTAACTCTTCCACCCTGGGAAAAAGCTTCTGACTATCCACTCTGTCCATGCCTCTCATAATCTTGTAGACTTCTATCAGGTCACCACTCAACCTCCATCATTCCAGTGAGAACAAACCAAGTTTCTCCAACCTCTCCTCATAGCTAATGCCCTCCATGTCGGGCAACATCCTGGTAAATCTTTCCTGTACCCTCTCCAAAGCCTCCACATCCTTCTGGTAGTGTGGTGACCAGAATTGAACACTATATTCCAAGTGTGGCTTAACTAAGGCTCTATAAAGCTGATGTCATCTTTCGCACAGAAATTGGACAGCATGGTGGCACAATTGTTAGCATTGCTGCTTTACAGGGACCCAGGTTCAATTCTGGCCTCGGGTCACAGTCTGCAGATACTGCATGTTCTCCTCGTGTCTGTGTGGGTTTCCTCCAGGTGCTCCGGTTTCCTCAGTAGGGTCTGTGTGGAATTGTGATCGGTGCAAACTCGATAGGCTGAATGGCCTCCTTCTGCACTGTTGGGATTCTGTGAACGTCTCCTTTTCAGAAAAGTAAATTTATTGTTCATGTTTTTAAGTTGCAATATTTCAATGATAAATCTCTACCGCAGCGTAGTAAACCTTTTAATTTATTTATTCGAAGCAGCAGTTCATAGCTGCAATTAATTTCAGCTTTTAAGTACTTAACTAATTAATTTCTTCTCCAAACAGGTTCATTAAGAAGCTGGAACACTCTTGGAAAGCTCTTGTCTATGATGGCGTATGTTTATATTTCATTTATCTTTATGACTAAAGTAGCATTAAGTGAACGGTTGTAATTACTAAATGTATTTAATAGCAGAGACAAAAGGATAATGCCCCAAAGGGGAGCAAGAGAGTTGAAGGAAACACTCAGCATATTTCCATCATTGTAATTCTGTGTAAGTTAGTAAGGGTACAAAAGTGATCATTCGCTGAGCAGTACCTGCACTCATACCACCAGGGCTGCAGATTTAGAACATATACTTCACCCTAAGTTGTCCATAGTCTCCTGACTTTCCTCTTACCCCTACTTATTTAATCCTCTCAGCGTATCCTTCTATTCCTTTCTCTCTCAAGTCTCCATCTAGCTTCCCTTAAACACAACAACTGATCATCTCAACCACTCACAGTAGCAGCAAGTTCCACATTCTCCCCACTCTCTGGGTGAAGAGGTTTCTCCTGAATTCCATATTGGATTTATTATTGACTGTCCTTTTATAAGCTGTGAGAAAATTGCTTGTTGTTTGTGAAGGATATCATGCAAGGTGACATGGTTTGAGCTCTAGTTAGTCCTGGTGTGTGAATGTTTTCAACGTGTTCATGGTTACATCATCCTGTTCGCTGTTTTCTGATTTGCAGTCTTTGTAGGATTGCAGTTTTGTGATGATTGCTGTCTTCAGTTGTTTAGAATGTCAAATCGTAGAATCCCTGCATTATAGAAGGAGGCCATTCAGCCTACCGAGTTTGCACCGATCATAATTCCACCCAGACCCTATTCCCGTAGCCCCACATATTCACCCTACTAATCCCCCCAAAGCTAGGGTTAAATTAGCATGGCCAATCAACCAAACCCACACATCTTTGGAGTGTGGAAGAAAACCAGAGCACCTGGAGGAAACCCACACAGACACGAGGGGAATGTGCAAACTTCACACAGACAGTGACTCAGGGCCATCCTGTCTTTTTTTTTAATTTCTCTTATTATGGCCAGTCACCATCTATCAGTTAAGAAAGCCCACCAACGCCTCTACTTTCTCAGAAGGCTAAGAAAATTTGGCATGTCAGCTACGACACTCACCAACTTTTACAGATGCACCATAGAAAGCATTCTTTCTGGTTCCATCACAGCTTGGTACGGGCTCCTGCTCTGCTGAAGACCACAAGGAACTACAAAAGGTCACGAGTGCAGCCCAATCCATCACACAAACCAGCCCCCCATCCATTGACACTGTCTACACTTCCCGCTGTCTCAGCAAAGCAGCCAGCATAATTAAGGACCCCATGCGTCCCGGACATTCTCTCTTCCACCTTCTTTCTTTGGGAAAAAGATATAAAAGTCTGAGGTCACGTACCAAGCGACTCAAGAACAGCTTCTTCCCTGCTGCTGTCAGACTTTTGAATGGGCCTACTTCGCATTAAGTTGCTCTTTCTCTACACCCTAGCTATGACTGTAACACTACCCTCAGCACTCTCTCCTTTCTGCTTTGTCTAGTGCACAAGAAACAATACCTTTCACGGTACGTTGATACATGTGACAATAATAAATCAAATCATATTTCCAAAAGATTCTGGTGAAGATTTGGTTTGAGTATCAAATGGGATCTTCCATTCTATTCGTCATCATTTTCCTTCAAATAATCAACCCCTTCAGCACTATGTTATAAATACTGCGCTCACTGTTAGGAAGCTTCAGTGTTTGTCCATTTAAAATAAACCGATTGTCCAATAAATGTTCCATTCTGGTGTTCCAAGTATAGGATCAATAGTATTCCTACTGTGCAGAAGGAAGCCATTCGGCCCATTGAGTCTGCACCAGCAACAATCCCACCTAGGCCCTATCCCTGTCACTCCACATATTTACCCTGTTAATCCCGCTAGCCTACACACCCCGGGATACTATGGGGCAATTTAGCATGGCCAATCCACCTAACCCGCATATCTTTGGACTGTGGAAGGAAACGGGAGCACCCGGTGGAAACCCACGCAGACACGGGGAGGACGTGCAGTCTCCGCACGGACAAGTGACCCAAGCTGGGAATTGAACCACGGTCCCTGGAGCTGTGATGCAGCAGTGCTAACCACTGTGCCACCGTGCCGCCTATATTGGATAGCTAGTGCTTCAGTGGAAAGCATTCTGCATCATCTATTTAAAGGCAGATTGAATGTGACAATGTTTGACAGTGATATTATCCGGAATGTCATCTAGCAAGTTGTAACTAGGTTTTTAACCTCACTCTTCGGTTCAAATAAAGGAGATTGAGATTCAGAAACAGGCGAATTGATCCCAGTCAGTACTGGTGATGACACTGAGATTAGAAACATTTTCTTGGGCAACGTCAGTTTGAGAATGGAAGACTGTTTTATTTTAATTCATTCCTGGGACATGGGCTTTGCTGGCTGGGCCAGTATTTATTCCCCATCTCTAGTTACCCGAGAGCAGTTGTGAGTCAACCACATTGCTGTGGCTCTGGAGTCACATGTAGGCCAGACCGGGTAAGGACAGCAGATTTCCTTCCCTAAAAGGACATTAGAGAACCAGATGGGTTTTTCCGACGAGCAGCAATGGTTTCGTGGTCATCAGTAGATTCTTAATTCCAGATTTTTAAAAACTGAATTCAAATTCCGTTATCTGCCGTGGTGGGATTCGAACCCGGGTCCCCAGAACATTAGCTGAGTTTCTGGATTAATAATTTAGCCATAGTACCACTAGGTCACCGCCTTCCCTGCCAGAGTATTAATGCTATTTATTGATGTCATTTGTTTAGGAATACCATTAAAAGTAATTCACAGTACTACATCTCTCAACTCTAGTTCTTAGCATGGGAATTTACCCATTCAGATGTGACAGTTCTTTGACAGAGCGCACTGCAGCACAAACAGTAGAGTAGACCCGATGGGCCGAATGGCCACCTCCTGCACTGTAGGGATCCTAAAGGGTAGGAAGGCAAGTGTCCAATTTTAAAAGTTAAAAGTTTATTATTAGTCAGAAGTAGGCTTACATTAACACTGCAATGAAGTTACTGTAAAAAAAAAATCCTCTAGTCTCCACACCTGTTTGGGTTACACTGAGGGAGAATTTAGCATGGCCAATGCACCTAACCAGCACGTCTTTCAGACTGTGGGAGGAAACTGGAGCACCCGGAGGAAACCCACGCAGACATGGGGAGAATGTGCAAACTCCACACAGACAGTGACCCAAACCGGGAATTGAACCCGGGTCCCTGGCGCTGTGAGATGGCAGTGCTAACCACTGTGCCACCGTGCTGCCCCAGTTTGCACCATTGCTGAGCTCTATCAAATTGGGGAAAAGTGGGCTGTGGTAAGACAACTTACTTTATGGTCACTGGCCAATTCAGGAGGCTTTCGCAATGGCTGAGTACATCCCCAGTGCCGTGCAGACTGCAAGGAGTGACTTTGTGCAGTTTGCCCCCCTGATAGAACATCCCTAAACGAATGTCAAGGAAGATAAAACTGGCCAACATCTACTTGGAGCCCCGTGCAATCCGTTCCTTTGCCACAGTTTCTGGGGACAGTCTCGCTGAGCCGTATTGTGGTGGGGCGTTTGTGCTTCATTATTTATAAATCTCTTTTATCTTTCCACAGGATTCTGTATCGGTCCATAGACCAGGATTCTACGCTGATCGGTTTTTGAAGTTCATGAGTAGTCGAGTATTTAAGAAGACCTTATGTGAGTATCAGGAAAATATTTGATGTTTCACTGTTGTCTTCCCTGTTTTAATATGCTGACAAGTACTGAATATATTTGCGTGCATTTTTATAGAACCAGCTAACGCGAGGGGAGGCCAATTGGCCCATCGTGGCTGTGCTAGCTCTGTGAAAGAGCTATCCAGTCAGTCCCACTCTTTTCCTTCTTCATAGACATGGAAGTTCTAGCTTGTCAGCTACTTATCCATTCTGCTTCCACCAGCTTCTCACAGTCTGGTTCATCACACCTCACTGGGTGGCACAGTGGTTAGCACTGCTGCTTCACAACTCCAGGGACCTGGGTTCGATTCCCGGCTCGGGTCACTGTCGTGTCTGTGTGGGTTTCCTCCAGGTGCTCCGATTTCCTCCCACAGTCCAAAGATGTGCGGGTTAGGTTGATTGACCATGCTAAAATTGCCCCTTAGTGTACTAGGATGCTTAGGTTAGAGGGATAGCGGGTAAAATATGTAGGGATATGGGGGTAGGGCCTGGGTGGGATTGTGTTCGGTGCAGACTCGATGGGCCGAAGGGCCTCTTTCTGCACTGTAGGGTTCTAAAATTCACTGCGTGAAAACAAATTCTTCTTATTTTTCCTCTGGTTACTTACCTTAAATCCGTAAAATAAAACCAAAATACTGCAGATGCTGGAGATCTGAAAGAAAAACAAGTGCTGGAAAATCTCAGCAGGTCAGGCAGCATCTGTGTGGAGAGAAGAATGAGCGGTTAATGATTTGAGTCCAATGTGACTCTTCAGAGCTGGAACTTGGCTCTAAAGAAGAGGCACATACTTTAGAATTGCGAGACTCCTTAAGAAGTCTCACAATACCAGGTTAAAAGTCTAACAGGTTTATTTGGAATCACGAACTTTGGAAGCACTGCCCCTTCATCAGGTGAGTGGAGAGGTAGGTTTTAGTTGGAATGTGAGTCTTTTCAGGTAACCAAGTCTTTCCAGGTACAGAGTGCGAGTGGAGTGAGGGATTATCTTCTGAAGAAGAGGCATATTGGACTTGAACCGTTCTCTCTGTTTCACTCTCCGCTGATGACTGGCTGAAAAAGAAGGGTAAATGGAGGCAGGTGATATGTGGATCCCTGAAAGAACGATGATGGTGAATATTTGTATCAATTGACGAGACCTGACCTATATCAGGGAATGCAGTCTGGTCTGTGCAACCTGGGAGGAGTGTGAGGAATACATTACAGTTTAAAAGAAGTTGGTTTTATCTCACTAAATAAATAACTCGATGAAGCTGTAGTCCTTGAAGCAGATTTGCCCTGAATATGGATACACAGTAAGGGTTCCAGACCGTGTGAATTGAAACATGAAGCACAGAATCAGGCCATTTGGCCCATCAAGCCTGTACTGATTCTCCATCAGGGCATCTTGTCCAGCCCTCCCCAACCCCTGCACTATCCCCATAACCCTTACCCCGCTAATTCCCTAACCTACACATAATGAGACACTAAGGGGATTACCATTCAACCTAATATAATAAACTCTCCCTCAGTGTATCCGAACAGGCGCCAGAGTGCACCGACTAGGGGATTTTCACAGTAACTTCATTGAAGTGTTAATGTAAGCCTACTTATGACACTAATAAAACTTTTAAAGCAATGAGAACCAACTGCTGCCTCCTCTCCAAGAGGAAAGTATTCAGTGCTGCCTTATTGTGGGATTAATTTATTTATTTTAAGTTGTCTTTCAAATGGAATTGTTGAGTTGTCCTGTTTTCACTTCCACAGCTTTGCGGCCGTCTCCTTCGAAGAAAGCTCGTAACTCCATTCCGGCTATTAAATACATAGGACAGGAGGTTATGTCCTCTGGACCAATACTGGATGCGACTGAGAGCAAGAATGAGCTGCTATCTGGAACCAGGAGTTATTGTAGCCTTGATGGAGAAGGTGAGGCATTGCGCTTGGGTTTAAATTAGTGATGTGGTGTGCTAATTTCCTCAATGATGATCAGTGTCGCATTGCCACTGCTGTATCCGCTTATTTGCACCAAGTTTCTCCGGTACCTGTCTCGTCCAGTCTCGGGGTAAAATCTAGGCAGCGTAGCTGTCTCCAACACCAAGTGTCAAAGTCTAAGACATTTGTCTTGAATGAGACCATGATGGATTGAGTTATAAGGAGAGGCTGGATAGACTGAGACTTTTTTCTCTGGAGCATTGGAGACTGAGGTGTGATTTTATAAAGGTCTACAAAATAAAGAAGGGCATAGATCAGCTGGATAATCAATATCTTCCCCCAGAGGTAGGGGAGTCTAAAACTAGAGAGCATAGGTTTAAGGTGAGAGGGGAGAGATACAGAAGTATCCAGAGGGGCAATTTTTTCACACAGAGGATGGTGAGTGTCTGGAACAAGCTGTCAGAGGTAGTAGTAGAGGCAGGTTCAATTTTGTCTTTTTAAAAAGCATTTAGACAGTTACATGGGTAAGATGGGTATAGAGAGATATGGGCCAAATGCGAGCAATTGTCACTAGCTTAGTGGTTGAAAAAATAAGGGTAACGTGGACAAGTTGGGCTGAAGGGTCTGTTTCCATGCTGTAAATCTCTATGACGTTACGCCGCCTTTTTTTATTGCACTGGTTGCTGTCGAGCAGTTTGAAAGTAAAAGTCCAACAGTCTGATTGAACATGACAGGCCAGGGAGATGGTCAGTGTCCAAGGAAAATGGTGGTGGAAGGAAGTGGTGGTGGTGGTATCCAAGCGGGTTGGGAGGGGGCAGGTGTCCTATGAGGTCAGGGTGCTTCTGGACAATTGTTGTGCAAGTGCTTATCTGAGATGTTCAGAGAGGGATTCCCCAGCGCATCTATAGGGTACCCCTACACCGCCCACCCCATCCCCCCCAAGTCTGACAGTGGGAAGTTACAGCCCAATATTTGTTATTGGGAGTTCTAAGACTGATATGCAGCTACTCTCCCCTTGTAAATGGAAGATTAACTAGTTAATCTTCTTTGCAAACAGAATTTAGATTCAGCATTTCCTTTTCTGGGAACATGGCAAGCTTCACCTCAAAATATTTTATAAGCTTTTAAATCAAAATTCCCTTTGTTTATTTAA
The DNA here is from genome assembly GCF_965287045.1 of Carcharhinus amblyrhynchos. Lineage (NCBI taxonomy): Eukaryota > Metazoa > Chordata > Chondrichthyes > Carcharhiniformes > Carcharhinidae > Carcharhinus > Carcharhinus amblyrhynchos. Next base: position 3,953,721 of record NC_137328.1, read on the forward strand.
ACATAGGATAGTTCCAAGCATATCCAATGTGGAATAGCCCTGTATGAATGATTTTCTTTCTCTGACAATGGGGCACTCTAGGACGTGTAACCTCTTTAATCCATTTGTTCGTAAACATTTTCTGCTTGAACACCTAACATGTAATCTGACTGAGCTTGTAAATGAGCTAAGTCTTTTCAAAGATTTCCATGGTATTGGATGAGGCCAGAAGCTGTACACGGCTGAGTGTGTGTAGTAATCACCTGAAGTAGGGAAAGGGTTAATAGATTTTGTACCTAGAATATGTCACAAACATAACCCTTTATCATGACTGATCTTCTCAAGTTTATATTGCTTAAGTGCTTCTGGCAGTAATATAAGTTATTTGTTCAAGTATTACATGCTTTAACTTTCATTTTTACAAGGACAGTTAGTTTCATGTGGCTGTTACTTTGTAGACTTTGCACATCTTACCTGTGTGTTAGTTGGACATCGTTACACAGATGGTAGTTTTCGATTCCGGCTTTTGACAGCTGCTGATGGCAGATCGCGATACCGGCTTTTAACAGGAAGAGTCCTGCTGGGACAGCCACGATCACACAAGTAATTTCAAAGACAGGGGTGCCAGTACTGCTGCAGAAGGGGTTTTGAAACGTGACTGCTTTAAGCCTGTGTCATGACGGCAGCTGGACAGTAAATTGTGATTAAATCTGGGGCTGCATCACAACCAAGGAAGGGAGACCCGGAGTTCTGGCCGGAATGGGAAACTTGTGTCGTGATTGACACTGAGACTCATGATGTATAAATGCCCACTTGTGTTTGTGTTCTGTGAGAAGTTTGGTAGTCCCTGCTTCTCCCAAAATTCTGGAATACACCCCAGAGTTTTGAAATAAAACCCACTCTATTTTGACTCACTAACAGTCTCATTTTACCTACAACAGACCTCAAACTGAAATTAGTTTAGGATTGTCAAGTTCTGCCCTTGGTGGGAAGAGGCAGCCGAAAATCCATTGGCTTTCTCCCGGAGCGGAAAATTCTTTCTTCTCGTTTTTCAGGAGGCTAAATGGAAAATGGACCTGAAAGAACTCTCCCATGTTGTTGGGCATTGGACCTTTATGGTTGGAGGAAAAATGTAACTCTAGGAATCTAATTAGTCCAGATGCCCCCTGCTCAAGCCCCAAAAACCTCCCAATTCTTCCTATTTAATTTGTCTTTTGAATCTGCTTCCACTATCATTTCAGGGGGGTGGCACACTGGTTAGCACTGCTGCCTCACAGCGCAGGGGCCCAGGTTCAATTCTGGCTGCCACTATCGCATTCCACATCACAACAACTCGCTGCGTAATTCTTTCCGATCCTCATGCTGCCTCTCACTCTTTTGCTTTCAGTCTGTCTCCTCTGCACGCTGTAAAGATTTGATGACAAACTGCACTTGAAAGACTTTGGTCAGCAGACGTGCCTTAAATAATAGACGTTTATTTTTATTTTACTGTTGCTATTTCGGTGCGCGCTTGTACTGTGTCATTGTGCAATTAAAATTAGCTGTGCTGCCTTTTTGTTCGTTAAAAGGATCCAGATGGCACAGTAGCGACTGCTGGGTGTGTTTGGACACCATTCAGCAGTTTATGTATGTGTACGAATCCAAAACTACTCCCACTGCACCTATCGTCTCCCCCACTGTTCCAATTCAGAGAACAAAGAAAATTACAGCACAGGAACTGGCCCTTCAGCCCTCCAAGCCTGCACTGACCATGCTGCCCGAATTAATTAAAATCCCCTATCCTTCTGGGGACCATATCCCTCTATTCCTACCCTATTCATATGTTCTTAAAACATCCGTCTGTTAGTCAGACAGAAGATGCAGTTGTTTCACCAGGGCCAGAGTATTCCATTCTCCCGCAACTCTCTGCATTAACCTGCTAAATCTATAACATAATCCACAAAGCTTTATCCATAGAATCCCAACAGTGCAGAAGGAGGCCATTTGACCCATCAAGTCTGCACCGACCATAATTCCACCCAAGCCCTATTCCCATAACCCCCGCCTATTTACCCTGCTAATCTCCTGACGCTTAGCATGGCCAATCAACCTTACCTGCACATCTTTGGAGTGTGGGAAGGCACCAGAGGATGGGGGGAGAAAGTGCAGAATCCACACAGTTGGTGACCTGAGGCCGGAATTGAACCTGGGCCGCTGCGCTGTGAGGCAACGGTGCTCATCACTGTGCCACCCCCAAAATCGAATTCAAATTCCACCATCCGCTGTGGTGGGATTCGAACCCAGATCCCCAGAACATTAACTGAGTTTCTGGATTACTAGTCCAGCGATTGTACCACTAGGCCATGCCTTCCCCTTTAATTTCCCAGGGGGCCATCACTCTTCAATCAAGCAGTAGTGAAAATCTAGAACACCCTCCCTAAAAAATGCTGTTAAGGCTAGGGATCAACTGGAAATTTTTAGAACTGAGATTGATGGATTTGTATTCGGCAAGGGTGTGGAACCAAGGTGGGTCGGTGGACTTGTGTGCTGACCTTTTGTGATTCATGCACTAGGGCACCCAGATTCCTCTGCATCTTAGAGCACTGCAATTTCTCACCATTTAGATAATGTGCTCCTTTCTCATTGATCCTGCCAAAATAGAAAATTATACATATTCCCACATTATATTCCATTTGCCAGATCTTTGCTCACTCACTTAACCTTGATTTCCCTTTTGTAGCCTCTTTATGTCCTCTTCTGGATTCATTTTCCTGCCCCTCTCTGTGTCATCAGCAAATTTAGTAATGATACCCATCAGTTCCTTCATCCAAATCATTCATATAAATTGTAAAAAGTTGAGGTTCCAGCGCCAATCCCTGTGCACACACTTATCACATCCTACCTGTTACATTCTTTGCTACTGGGGTGAATATCAAGATCTCACTCCACAGACAGGCACCAGGGAACATGGATATTTATTGCAGTCTTACTCGCTCCACACTCCATGGGGTGACACAGTGGTTAGCACTGCTGCCTCACAGCGCCAGGGACCTGAGTTCAATTCTGGCCTGTGTGGAATTTGCACATTCTTCCTGTGTCTGCATGGGTTTCGTCCGGGAGCTCCGGTTTCCTCCCACACTCCAAAGATGGGGTTAGGTTGATTGGCCATGCTAAATTTACCCTAGTGTCAGGGAGATTTGCAGGATAAATATGTGAGGTTACAGGAATAGAGCCTGGAGGGATTGTTGTCAGTGCGGTCTCGATGGGCTGAATGGCCTCCTTCTGCACTGTAGGGATTCTATGCATTGCCCTCTCAAGATGGTCTTTGGGCAGATCACTCCATATCCAGCAAAAATGACACTGCCAACCAGAAAAAGACCCATTTATGCCTACTCTCCATTTCCTGTTAGCCAGCCAATCTTTATTTAATGCCAATATGTTATCCACTACACCATGAGCTTTCATTTTCTTTGATGAAGCATCTTATCAAATGTCTTCTGAAAATCTTGAGTATCTAAGGATCTTTAGTTGATTTTAAGGAGCATTTTGAAGGAGGAGAGTGAGGTTTAAGGAGGGAATTCCAGAGGTTGAGGTTTCGGCGGCTGAAGGTACACCCACTATTGGAAGAGGGAAGGAAATTGTGAATGCAAAAGCACCAATGTTGGAGCATGGTAGAAATCTTGCTGGATCTTGGGGACTGGAGGCAGTTACGGACGCGGGGAGAGGTGTGGGAGGTGGAGAGATGGGACGGGTGCGAGATGGAGCTTATTACAGAGATGGGGAGAGGTGGAGGCGGTGACAGACACGGGGAGAGGTGTGGGAGGTGACGAATGTTACAGAGACGGGAGGGGTGCGAGGTAAAGATTATTACAGAGATGGGGAGAGGTAGAGGCGGTGACAGACACGGGGAGGGGTGGAGGCAGTTACAGACACGGGGAGAGGTGTGGGAGGTGACGAATGTTACAGAGACGGGAGGGGTGCAAGATGGAGATTATTACAGAGGTGGGGAGAGGTGGAGGAGATTACAGAGACTTATTTGAAACAAGTTCATACATCAGGCTCATTGGATATTTTAATAGTCTCTCTTTTTGAAATCTTTAGAGTAAGTTGGACCTTTTATTTTCTTTATTGCAGCAATAGGGTATCGCAGACGACCGGACCTGCTCCCCAGTACGACGTCTCTATTTGAAGCAGCCTCCTTAGCAACAACACTTTCGTCAACGTCATTATTTATGAATGAACAGACTCCATCTGAAGGAACTGCAAACTCTTCACACAAGTACGACTCCTATTACTTTGTTGAGTATTCCTGCTCTTGAGGATTGAACTTTACAGATCGTAAAGTATTAAAACAAAATTTCCTGGTGTTACTTTGATGTTGAACCCTCAAATGCTGGGTTGGTTTAGAGTATTTTCACCAATGTGTCTGTACAAGTATAACCAGACGGTTTAACATGGATCAATTTTGGCTTTGTTAGAGATGTGGACTATCCTACATGTTTCAAAACACCAAATTGATATAAAATTTTACGGGGAATATATGTAATGCTGTGATATATTCATCCCTCTTGCTGATAAGGGAATAGGAAGTAGATCACTACATTTTATCCCTGGCTTTGTTACGTCTGCCGTTCCTGTTCCCTTGAGATTGAAAGTTGGCAGCAGTTGGGAAGTGTAAAGTGTATTTCATTGTTCTGGAAGTGCCCTTGGAGATGTGCGCTCGTAAGAACCTGAAAGTCAATAGTTTACATGTTAACTATGTCAACAAGAACTTTTCAGGACTTGCATCCTGGATTGTTAATAATGTTCCTCTCCCCAGAAAACCGGTTTAGTTTGGCGTTGGCCTGTATTCTATGTCTTGCAGCTTTTTTTCTTTCAAGCTTAATTGGAGCACTGGCAAACACTAATGTATAAGATGCCGCACAATGTCGTGAATTCTATTGGAGCTGCTGGGTTGCTTATAACATTGACAAGTCACTTACTGAGGAAGTGCACAATGCTAATTTCACAACCCGTAGCGTGCTTTGTGCTTACTTGCCAAATGCATTTCTGTTTTAAAGAATATGGCACATTTACCATCCACTATCCAGGTTCTGCATGCTGAAAATACAGGTTAGCAGTGAAGCTACCGGGACTGTGATGCAGCTCTGTGATATGAAACACTAAGACACTGGCTGACACAGTGATTTAACTCCATTCTTTCACTTCTGAAACCTAGTTTTGAATATAGCAAATACATCTCTGATTAGAGCACTGGTTATTGTGGTTGTACACAAGTGCTCTTCATTTAGAATCTAATTGTTTTTCACTTGGTCAGGTCCCACAGTGGTGTTTGGTGTAGGATATGTAAAGCCACAGAGGCACAATCTGTGTTGTTGATCGCAGGTTAGGCATGTATTATGGTATCGCAGGGGAAGATTTACTCCACTCCAAGTCCTCAGTGCATGTTTGGAAATCATGTTATGATTATTGACATGAGTATTTCGGTTGGAGCTGGCACTGGCTTGAGCACCGATCTGAGTAATACAAAACACACCTGTGATTCTTCAGGTGTGAAGAATTGGGCACAGATTGTCACGAGAAACAGATTGATGGAGGTGGGGAAGGACAAAGAAAAGACTAGCCTATTCTAGAACGTATCTGCTAAACACTGGATGGGACCCAACCATCCTGAATCAATTAGCCCAAATCCTCATTGAAGGCTCTCAAAATCTTGAACCAAAATGCATAGTGTCTGGGGAAGATTGGGAATTCTTATTTATATGGAAGGTAATCCTGGGATTAAGGAACCTGTCTGCCAAAGCCCAGAGAGCAAGCTGAAGAATCCATCCTCCAAGTGTTCCCTTCCCTTCCTTTGAAGGAGCTGGAATTCCGAGAGCTCTGGAAATCATGTGAACGAATCCTGTTGTGTATTGTTGCCCCAGGTCCGCAAATTGACACAGCCGTGAGACGTTTGTGATTTGCTTCTATTGACTCGGGCTTTTATCTAACTTCAGTTAACTTTACACTCACCAGCATGAGGATACTTGAACTTCGCCTTCCTTTAGTACAAAGTGGGGGAGAAAACCTGCAGACCACAAAGGGTGGGTTCGTGATGGAAGGTTGAAGAAATTATAAAGTCGGAAATGTGGATAAGTGCAATGGAAAATTTGAATGACAATTAATTTTCCACCAATGGTAGACTGTCCTTCAGAGTTTGGTGTTGACTCAGTTGTTGGGTTTGATCTCCAATAGGCAAACAAAGATGGTAGATATGGGACTCTTCTATCTACTAATCCTGGTCCTAATGCTGGGTGAATATTCATCAATGTCTAGTTAGCACCAAACGTAAAGAATTAGTACCCTCCATTCTTGCAAAAGGGAAACCCAACAGATATATCATTGTATCAAAGCTTTCCCACTCTTCCTATTGCTCCAGGATGGATACTGTCAAGATGGTTGAGCAGACAGCTAATAAACACTGGAGAGCAATTTATATTTTATGATTCTTTCTGAAGTGGAAGAAGCTTGTATGACAGTTAAAACTGGGATTCACCAGCATTCCTTTGCCACATTTCCAGCATTTGAATATTCAGTTTACAAAGCTGTCAGAACAGGTAATTAATTAAAGTTCCTCAAATCAATTAGTTCATAAACAGACTCCAACTGTCAGGCATTGAACAGTTTTTTTTAAAGAGAGAAATGTGAGTACTAATTGACTTTTAATGTATTATCCTTAGGGGTGAAAGTGTTTTGCACATATGGTATAAGCTTTTTACAACTGTGCTCGGAATTCTTCAGTATTTGTTCTATGATTAAGTGTCTGTTCCGTTATATTCCTTTACAGTTGCTGCAGGATTTTTATTTAAAATTAAAAGCCATTTAAATTGCGAGACTTTTGTACTTCTTATGCATATGTTCCAGGTTACTTCATTCAGTGTTAACGGAGAAACAGTTAACATTAAGTTTATGTTCTGCATTTTAAAAAATCTAATTGCTTGACGTCCTGGTACTCTGGGTTTAACCTGCAGGGACCCAATTTTATTTTCTTTCTGCAATTCAAGTCCATTGAGAGAATTTGACAAAAATGCATTTAAGGTTAGCAGTGAAACTCACAGTTAGCAAGGAGCAATCTGGACAGTAAGTAGATGCCTGAATTGTCCTGCTCCTCCACAAGACTCCAGAACCTCGCCAATCGGCTCAGCATTCACACTGACGCGACGGGGATAAAGTTGCGGTACTTCCCATTGGAGACCTGCTAAAGTCACCAGGGAAAGTTAGGGCTTCTCCAATTAGGATCAGCGGGAACAGGAAGAGTTTATTCAGCCCCTCGAGCCTATTCTAAAATTCACTGAGATCACGCTGATTTGTGACCCAATTTCCAATACTATAATCCCACTTCAGACTCTGCACAAGTCAGAAAGGATATACACCATTACTACCCCTGATTGCATGGGTACCAGTGCAGTTTTATATGACATTCTATAAAACCTAGCACTCTGGTGAAACTTTTAGTCACCTGTCCTAATATCTCATACGGTTTAGGATCAAATTGTGTCTGAGGATTACTCCTGTGAAGCTATTTGGGATGTTTGACTACATTAAAGGAACTGTTTCAATGCAAGTTGTTGTTATTATTGTCCGTGTGATTCTGATTTTTTTTAAAAATATGAATCTTCACAAATAGGTGGCACAGTTGTTAGTTCTGCTGCCTTACAGTGCCAGGGACCAGGTTCGATTCCTAGCTTGGGTGACTGTGCAGAGTCTACACGTTTCCTCCTGCGTTTGTATGGGTTTCTTCTGTGTGTTCCAGTTTCCTCCCATAGTCTGAAAGACGTGCTGGTTAGGTGTATTGGCCATTCTAAATTCTCCCTCGGTGTATCCGGACAGGCACCGGAATGTGGCAACTAGGGGATTTTCACAGTAACTTCATTGCAGTGTTAATGTAAGCCTACTTGTGACACTAATAAATAAACTTTTAAGGGCATCATTATATTGTGAAGATTCCCATCATTAAAGGGAATTCAAGGTTGAACGCACTTGAAGTTTCTCCCAACTTTCAAGATAGGCTTCTTATAACTTAGATCATGACACAAAAGGATACGGTGATGCAGTAGCTACGCGATCAGACTAATACAGAGAATGGGAGTTATTGTTCCACCTTTGATGATTTGAGAGTTACAAGTTCATTTTTTGTTTGAATATAAGAACAGAAAATGCTGAAAATACTCAATAAACCAGGCAGCATCGGCAAAGAGAGAAACAGAGTCCGCTTTTCAAGTTGATGACCTTTTATCAGAACTGAGAAAGTTAGAGATATCCAAGGTTCTGATGAAGTGAAACAGGGGATGTAGAAAGAACAAAAGGGAAAGTTTGTGATGGGACAGAAGAGATCAACTGATGAAAGAGTTGTGGTGCGAAGCCAAAGCGTAATGATGGAACAAACAGAGAAACAAAAGATGTGTGTAGAGGAGGTGTGAATGGAAGGATGAAGAATAGCTGTCTTTGCAAAGCAAGATTAAAACCCAGAAAACCAAATGTACTTTCTGTTTATTTGCTATTCTTTACAAAATCTACTTACAGTCTTGTATCATTGAGCCTCGATGCGCTTTCAGTCCCAACTCTTAACTGTCCCCTGGAGTGGTCCAGCAGCCCATTTGGACAACTAGAGAGCAAGCAATAAATGCTAGCCTTGCCAGTGATGCTCATGTTAAGAATCAAGTGACGTGGCTGCATTGCTACATTTGGCAATAAAGGGATTGTGTGGTGATATTCCTTTTATTTAAAGGATATATTTTTACTTTGAGAGGGGAGAACCTTGATAAACAAAAACTGAAAGTCTTGCCTTAAAGATCAGAATGATCTATCCCACAGGAGGTTACTGCATATCCATTATCTTTGTGCCAAGTCCCATTCACTCTTCAGTCTTTATTCACTGACCGACGCTGGTTCCCAGTCCAGCTATGCTTAAATTTTCACATTTTTGTTTTCTTTTTCATATCCCTCCATTGTACTGTCACCCCTTCCTATGTATGTAACCTCCTTCAGCCCTATAACAGAATACAGCACAGAAACAGGCTCTTCAGTCCATGATGTTGTGTTGAACATCACCCCAAATAAAACTAATCCTTTCTGCCTGCCCTTGATCTATATCCCTCTCTTCCTTGCATATTCACGTGCTTATTTAAAAGCCCTTTAAACACCTCTGTCATAGCTCCCTCCACCTGTGGCAGTGCGTTCCAGACACCTACCACTCTGTTTAAAAAAAAGTGCCCCACACATCTCCTTTGAACTTTCCCCTCTCGCCTCAAGTGCACACCTCTTAATATTAGACATTTCAACTCTGGGAAAAAGATTCTGACTGTCAACCCTATCTGTGCCTTCCAGGAACTCTACATTCCTTCAAATCTGTCCCCTTTAGATCGCCTCCTCCTCTAGTTCCAAGGTGACTTTTACCTAATGAAGCTCTGGAGGAAAGCTTTGGGATGTTTTCCTGTATTAAAGATGCTGTGTAGAATCCCTACTGAAGGAAGCCGTTCGGCCCATTGAGTCTGTACCAATCACAATCCCACCCAGGCTCCATCCCCATAACCTCACAAATTTACCCTGCTTATTCCCCTGACACTAGGGTCAATTTAGCATGGCCAATCCACCTAACCCTCACATCTTTGGACAGTGGGAGGAAACCAGAGCAGCCTGAGGAAACCCACGCAGACATGGGGAGAAGGTGCAAACTCCATGCAGACAGTGACCCAAGCTGGGAATTGAACCCGGGACCCTGGCGCTGTGCTGCCCACAAGTTATTGGTTTTATTCATTCACAGGAAGGCTAGTTTTTGTTGTCCATGTGATTGCGAGTTCCCTTTGTGAAAGTTTAGTATCCAATCAGATTGTGTTGCATCAGATGGGTTTTTACACCAATCGGGTAGTACTGATTTATTTATTTTAAAAATGTATTTATTAACAGATAAATGTGTAATTAATTGAGTAATCTGGATAACCAGTCCTGTACATTTTACTCTACCTTGTTTCACTACCTACCCTTGGGAATATGACAAGTGTCATTGCCACAAACATGACCGAGTTTCCTTGCTTTGAAGACAAAGTACCATTTTTAATTGCAATAAACTTTTGTTGACAGCTTCTTTGTTGCGATCTGTAAAATGGTTGAGGAATGCTCATGTGGGTTAATGCTCAAATTAGATCTCCAATGTTTTTGCTCAGTTCAGGGGAAGAAAGCATCTGAAAGACAAATAAAGATGGATTTGTTCCGCTTGCAATCTTGGCATAACATTTTGCCTCTATTGCAACACTGCTACCCAATTGAGAAGACCCAACATCTGAGCATAAAGTGAGGCATTGCTGATCAGACAATTAGTCAGAAGGCCATTAGGACAGAACCCTGCCCGGCCTCAATGTGCCCAAGTTTTCTAATTGAGATTTTAATTGCTGGAAGCAGGATCCATCAGCTCAAGCCAGGTGCATGCAAATAACATCAAGATACTCATTATGCATGTTAGATACTCATCATGCATGTTATATGCCACTCCCAAACATTTTGCCCCCACTTGTTTTTTTGTTTATTAGCATCACGTAGGCTTACCTTAACACTGCAATGAAATTACTGTGAAAATCCCCCTTGTTGCCACACTCCAACACCTGTTCGGATACACTGAGGGGAGAATTTTGGATGGCCAATGCAGCTCACCAGCACGTCTTTCAGACTGTGGGAGGAAACCATAATACCTGGAGGAAACCCACGGGGCGAACGTGCAAACTCCACGCAGACAGTAACCCAAGCCTGGAATCGAACCTGGGTCCTTGATGCTGAGAGGCAGCGGTGCTAACCACTGTGTCGTCGTGTTGCCCATGCCACTTTATATGGATGGGAAAGGGAAGCATTCAGAGTTGCTGGGTGCTAAGACCACTATGGAAATATGATGAGCACAGAGTGCCACGCTCCAGTGCCCTTGCCGAAACCTTTCTCCCCACTGTCATTAAGCCCTTCGGGACGAAAGCTATGGTATCCTGTTTTCTTTATCCCCTTCTGTGGTAGTAATGTTAGCAGGGATTTCCCACCTGGAATTCCCCTACAGATTTCCTCCACTCTGTGGAGGTTAGAAAGAGCAGCATTTATACAGGATTCCTCGTGACCTCCGGACTTCTCATAGCAACAAAGATTGCAACTCCATTCAGTACATAGCAACTGAGTAAGTGTTGGCACGCCAGCTGGAGAAACTGGCATCTGTACAGTGCCTTTTGTTTAGTAAAAGGCCCCACTCTATTTGATAGAGAGGCTGAAAGTTCACAATTCCGCTGCGGAACAGTGACATTTCAGCACCTTAATGCAGTGAGGATTCTCGCTGTTAACTAAGTTGTGCGTGCCAATGTTACCGCCACCGGGGCATCAGAGAGCTGTTAAAGGGCAGGGTTGAGGAACTACAGGATCCCCCACAGGTAGATGGTAAAAATCAGAAACATACTTACCCAAGAAGCTCTGGTGCTTAGGTCACTTGACAATGTGAAACTCTGACGATACTGATTGGCCTTATTCTAGTTGAATGGCGGAACACATTGGATGGAGGGGTTGAGTGGCAAATTCATGTTATAGAATCATAGAGATTTACAGCATGGAAACAGGCCCTTCGGCCCAACTTGTTCATGTTCGCCCTTTTTTAAAATCTTTAAACTAATCCCAATTGCCCACATTTGGTCCATATCTCTCTATACCCATCGTACCCATGTAACTATCTAAATGCTTTTTAAAAGATAAAATTGTACCTGCCTCTACTCCTACTTTTGGCAGCTCGTTCCAGACACTCACCACCCTCTGTGTGGAAAAAATTGCCCCTCTGGACACTTTTGTATCTCTCTCCTCTCACCTTAAACCTATGCCCTCTAGTTTTAGACTCCCCTAACTTTGGGTAAAAATATTGACTATCTAGCTGTTCTGTGCCCCCTCATTATTTTATAGACCTCTATAAGATCACCCCTCAGCCTCCTGTGCTCCAGGGAAAACGTCCTAGTCTATCCAGCCTCATAACTTCCGGTAGCATCCTAGTAAATCTTTACTGCACTGTGGCTACGTTCCGGGGCTCGACAGAAGAACACACGATTAAGGACAAAAGTGACCTCTTTCCTGGAAGGCAAGTGTCCTCACAGTGACCAATCACTTCACCAAGAGCTGCTTTGAGAAGGCCAGAACCTGTTTCGTTTTGTTGGGCCCAATAAGAGTCCCAGACACTCTGAGGGGCAGCATAGTGGTTAGCACTGCTGCCTCACAGTGCCAGGGACTCGGATTTAATTCCAGCCCTGGGTCACTTCTGTGTGGAGTCTGTGCGTTCTCCCCGTGTCTGTGTGGGTCTCCTCCAGGTGCTCCGGTTTCCCCTCTCAGTCCGAAGAAGTGCTGGTTAGGTTGATTGACCATGATAAATTGCCCCTTTTGAGTCAGGGGGATTAGCAGGGCAAATACCTGGGGCTACAGGGATAGGGGCTAGGTGGGATTGTGGTTGGTGCAGACTTGATGGGCCAAATGGCCGCCTCCTGCACTGTAGGGATTCTATGGATGTACGAGCATGTTGGAGTACTCAGGGTCAGGACACATACCAATTCCACCAATGGAATCATCCAGTATAGACTGAGAATTGTGCATGGACAAAACAGCACTTAGTTTACCTGACTTCTGCTCCAATCAAAAGGGCCCAGATCCCACCCCACCCCAGCTATCTTCAACCCCTCTCCATTGTTCAAACTACCTGCACAATGGGTTCAGACTGGGTCTTCAAGTGCACTGGGTGGTAGAGACTGGAAATGGGGAAATCTCCCTGTTCAACATCAGATGGAAGAGCTTTTTTTTTGTTTTATTCATTTACGGGATGTGGGCATCACTGGCGTGGGCATCACTGGCATGGCCAACAATTCTTACCCTACCCTACGCAATATGTGAGTGGCTTGCTAGACAATTTCAGAGGGCTTTTAAGAGTCAACCTCATAACTGTGGGTATGGAGTCTCCTGCGGGTGAGGTCAGGATGCCAGATTTGCTTCCCTGAAGGAGGGTTTGGTGCAGATGGATGTTCCTCCAGCTCCAGATCCCCCCCAGGCAAATTAGTAATTGCTGAGATTCTGAGCCAAGACTTGACGTCTCCAGGTCTTATCACCTAAACAAGCCTTGAGCAGCTGTCTTCCACCACAGGAAGGTTGTTGTAGCAGGAGTATTTCTGGCTCCAAAATGTCTTGCGTTTACTGAAAGTTGTTTGCAGTGCACACTAACCTACCTTCCTACATTGTGAATTTTGAGTCTTGCTCCATGCCAACGTGCCAACGTTTCCTTCACCTTCCAATTTTAACTATCTGTAATGTTTTCGCACTTTAATGTAAAGTCGATGCTAATCTCCAGACATACCTGCCACAAGTACGATGGGCTGAATGGACTTCTGTGCTGTCATTTTATATCTGCTCCCTCTACCAACTGAATTCTCTCTCTTTACCAATAAAAATATATCTACTTTCTAAAGTCTATCCATTTCTATTGTGCCACTTTTACTCATTTGTTCATGGAATCTGGATGTCGCTGACTAGACCAGCATTCTTTGCCAATCCCTAATTGCCCTTCAGTAGGTGGTGATGAGCTGATCTCTTGACCCACTGCAATCTATGTGGTGTAGGTACGCCCACAGTGCTGTTAGGGATGGAATTCCAGCAACTGGACCCAGCGACAGTGAAGGAATGTCAAGATCTATCCAACGCAGGATGGTGTGTGATTGGAGGGGAACTTGCACTAGGTGGTTTCCATATATGTTTGCTGTCCCTGTCTTTCCAGGTAGTAGATGTTGTGGTTTGGGAAGATGCTGTTGAAGGAGCCTTAGCGAGTTGCTGCTCTGCGTCTTGTAGATGTTACACACACTGCAACAGTGCATCAGTGTGGAGGACAAGAACATTCAAAGTATTGGATGGGGTGACAATCAAGCAGGGCTGCTTAATTCTGAATGGTGTGGGGCCTTTTGAGTGCTTTTGGAGCTGCATTCATTCAGGCAACTAAAGAGCGTTCCATCACACTCCTGACGTGCCTTGATTTGATTTGATTCATTACTTTTCACTATGTTCATACGTGTCAATATTGATTCTTGTGCGCTGCACAGACAAAACATACCGTTCATAGAAAAGGAAAGGGTGCAGAATGTAGAGTTACAATCATAGTTAGGGTGTAGAGGAAGACTTGATACAAAGTAAGTCCATTCAAAAGTCTGATGGCAGCAGGGAAGAAACTGTTCTTGAGTCAGTTGGTACATGACCTCAGACATTTGTATCTTTTTCCCGGTGGAAGAGAGAATGTCCGGGGTGCGTGGGGTCCTTAATTATGCTGGCTGCTTTGCCAAGGCAGCGGGAAGTATAGACAGAGTCAATGGATGAGAGACTGGTTTGCGTGATGGATTGTGCTACATTCATGACCTTTTGTAGTTCCTTGCGGTCTTGGGCAGAGCAGGAGCCCATACCAAGCTGTGATACAACCAGAAAGAGAGCTTTCTATGGTGCATCTGTAAAAGTTGGTGAGAGTTGTAGCTGACATGCCAATTTCCTTTAGTCTTCTGAGAAAGTAGAGGTGTTGGTGGGCTTTCTTAACTATAGTGTTGGCATGGGGGGACCAGGATAGGTTGTTGGTGAGCTGGACACCTAACAACTTGAAGCTCTCGACCCTTTCTACTTCATCCCCGTTGATGTAGAGAGGAGCATGTTCTCCTTTACGCTTCTTGAAGTCGATGACAATCTCCTTCATTTTGTTGACATTGAGGGACAGATTATTGTTGTCGCACCAGTTTACCAGCAACGTGCTTTGGAGAGGTGAGTTACTGCAGAATTCCCAGCTTCTAACGTCTTGTAGCCACAGTATTTGTAACTGTTGACTTGGAAATGGGGCAAAGATACAAAATGTCACAATAATTAGTGATACTTTTCTCTTTACTGTGTTCTTGAGGAAAGAACATCACTGTTTGATTCCCTTACGTTATTTTTTAACTTTAAGAAACTGCTGTCTAAATAGTTGCTTATTCCTTAAAGCATGAAGATTTTAATAGAAGGTTAAACCACGCTTTTTCAACCTGGGAATTTATTCAATGTGGGTTATTTGAGGGAAATGTTCTCAAAGCATTGCACACCACTTTCAGGAGGTTTCTGCCTTCTTGTGAACACCGGAACAATCTCAAACTCTTTTGTTCAAAAGAACAGCTGAGAAACTAAGCACTTTGACATCCTGTTAAAAATTGATGTGGCACCGGTTGAATATGTGTACATCTTTTGTTGGAGATGATATTTTACATATGAATACCGTAGCTTCTTTGCAAAATCAATCCTAAAAGGGTTTGTAGCTTCCCCCCCCCGCCATTCCATTTTCGCCGTTACATTTATTAAGTCATAGTAACTCCTTTCCGATTTGCAGTGGTAATTCCCCATTGTATCTATTTGCTCGTGACTTACAATTACACACACAAGATTTGGCATTAATTTGGTGTTGATACCAAAAGAGAAATTCTCGATGCTGTGCTTGTTTGCAAAGCAACAGCTGCAGTGCTACAAAGGATCGTCTGTTGGATTTCAGCGTTCGCTACTTGGAGAGAGTAATGAAGTGGTAGAGTTTGCAGACTCGACCATTCAGTTAAGAGATAAAGAAGACTAGTTTCGAACAAAATCTTGTGTCCCCACTCAGACGAAGAGCTATTCAAAAACCGTCGAAGGCTTCCTGAAATGAGCAAGTGATGCAATTCTTTTTGGGGTTTTTTTTTGTGTTGACTTTGAATTAGAATCCAGAGTGAAAGAGTGGCTGTGTGATCCTTGTGTTGGTCGTACAAGAGGAGAGCTCATCGATAGGAAAAATCCCCACCAACCGGGTGTAGTTGGTGGCTGAGAAAGTGGCCCAAGGAAGTCCACCTGAAATGAATGTATTTCCACTGTCATCCGTGATGCAATTTCTGTACCGCCGTCTTCCATGGCATCCAATAATTCCTTTTAAAAATGTGTGCAGGCAAGCATTTTGCATCAAATTCCCCCACCTAGTGTTAGCTAACTTGTTGCAAATCAGCAAATTTCAATAGCAGCAACTTGCAGTGGTTGGACTCTCAGGAAATGTGTATAATATTTTGGGAAATGTATATCATCTTCCTCATGAAGTAACAAACACAGTTTAAATGCTGGTGTTGCACTTTGGTGTGATGGTTGTGAAAGTTCCCTTTACTCGTGTTAAATTACAGGCTGGAATTCTCTGGCCGTTCTTGCCCAGCTGCCAGCGGGAATGGAGAATTCGGCACTCGGCCAAATCTACGCTCACTGCAGCGGGACTGGAGAATCCCGCCCATGTTGTCGTTATCCTTAGTGCATAATTGGAGTCTTTCCCAGTGAGTCGATATGTTAAGGGTTGTATGTGTCTTTTCTTCTTAACCAGGTATCTGGCCTAATGCAGCTCATTTATGGTGTGGAGTTGCCGACACTGGACTGGGGTGGGCACAGTAAGAAGTCTCAGGTTAAAGTCCAACAGGTTTATTTGGTAGCATGAGCTTTCGGAGCACTGCTCCTTCATCTGCTTCCTCACCTGATGAAGGAGCAGTGCTCCAAAAGCTTGTGCTACCAAATAAACCTGGTGGACTTCAATCTGGTGTTGTAAAACTTCATACTGTGCCCATCTCATTTAAACACAGTCCTATTTAAATTCACATATTCCAGCTTTTAACCAGATGTATCCTATATTTAAGTGAAAATATTAGTTATGTCTTTAAAACAAGATACTATTTTTAAAAAGTCTCAAACAACATCTTACTAATATACACCACTATCCTACTTATTTTGCTTGAGATTTTTAAATTGAATTGTTTCTCATCCTCATCCCCAATATAATTTCCTGCGTTGGAAAATATTTTGACGACTTAATTTTTTTTTGCATTTAAAACCTACCTCTACTCTTGCCCTTTCTCATTTTCCCAGTTATTCCAATATCCCACTCCTGACATTTCCCTCATGGACAGGCACAGTGGTTAGCACTGCTGCCTCTCAGCGTCAGGGTCCTGGGTTCGATTCCCGGCTTGGGTCACTGTCTGTGCGGAGTTTGCACATTCTCTCCGTGTCTGCGTGGGTTTCCTCCGGGTGCTCCAATTTCCGAAAGACATGCTGGTTAGGTGCATTGGCCATGCTAAATTCTTCCTCTTTGTACCCAAACAGGCGTCAGAGTGTGGCGACTCGGGGATTTTCACAGTAACTTCATTGCAGTGTTAATGTAAGCCTACTTGTGACACCAGTAAATAAACCTAAACTTACAGATGGTGATTGCATCTCTGTCCTGCTGAGAGCCAACGCTGATATTCATTCAACATCAAATGCAATGGTTTATTAAGTACGTTTTTAAAAAAATCCTTTGCTTCACACATTACCACAAAGAGATGTTATTGGTAAATTTCCTTTATTAATTATTTCTTAAATTGCGATTTCAGGGAAGAGAATCCGACGAGCTCCACCGTCACTTTGGAAGACAGTGCAATCTGTCTAACGTTGGAGCAAAGCACACTAGAGATGGAAAATGATGATGATTCAGAATTTGACATTCACTTGGTAAGTAGCTGTTCACAGGGTCCGTGTATTCACCAGCCAGTCAGGTGGCTGCTTTACTGTTGCGATTGCTCTATTCCAATCATGTGATTGAATCACAAATGCAATCCTGACAATTATCAAAAGTATTTTTCTTTTTAATTCAGATTGATCAGTGGCTTGTTGAAAATCACTGAACTTGTTATTTAATCAAACGATATTTCTTTACGAAGTATTAATTAAGGTGAATGGCACGTACGCTGTTTAGTCTCCTCCTGTTTATGAAAGCTGAACTAAAAGACGGGTGGGTCAATTTGAGGAGATGTCCTTTGCTGTTAACTTGGCAAAAGAATCTAACAATTTTGGATCAGTGCCAATGTGGGCACTTTGGCAACTCGCTACTAATGCCCCCGCGTATCCTGACCCCGTTTGTGAGGCAGATGGTGAATGGGTGGATGGGGTGGGGGGAGGAGAGATGGGGGCTGACAGAACCACACATAACTTATGGTTAAATACAGTGTCAAAGTTTTTTTTTCAAATCCACAAATATGAAAAGCTCAGGATGAGTTGAGAAGGAGCCTGTAAGAAATTTAGTGCAGTTCTGGTCACGTTTGATTTTATTTCACTCTGTGTTGTACTGTGTCTGTTTTGAAGGCTCATCAATTACAAATGACCTTTGGATGCAACGTGTTATCCTGTAAAATTATTGTTTTACTGAGCGTTCAACAGCCTTAACGCAAAGCAAGTGCTGAACGCTGACTGGAGAGTAAACAGCTGTTGCTATTGTCCTGCAAACAGACCCGACCTCAGTCTTATTAATCAGATTAAAAGAAAATTGTGTATGACTAGAAATAGAGCATGCATTTATGTAGCACCGTTAGCAATCTCAGGCTGTCCCAAAGCACTTCGGAATTATAGCCACTGTAGGAAGCACAGCAAGATCCCACGAGCAGCAATGAGATGCAGCTTGTATCAGTGATGGTCGAAGAATAAATATTGACCAGGGCACCATGAAGAATTCCCCCTGTTCTTCTCTGAGATAGTGCCAATGAGATCATTTAACGTTCACCTGAACAGGGCAAAGAGGCCTGTGTTTAGTGTTCCATCGAAAAGATGGCACCACTGAGAGTGTTGTACTGCTTCACTGGAAGTTTTGGACTAAATTATGCACTCCAGTCTCTGATCCCGTGACCTTCTGGCTCAGAGAAGTGTGTAACCCGCCGAACCGAAGCTGGACACACAAAGCACGCATACCCAGTGATAGAGTTTGCGTGGAAATTAGTATTTGCCGTGCATCTTTCAAAGTGCTGTCAGAAGTATGCTGGATGGAAGCCACACCATGCAGTGTGGTGGCATAGTGGTGTCTCGTGGTGCCAGGGACCTGGGAATCGGGGGTTATGGGGAAAAGGCAGGAGAATGGGGGCGAGAAAAATACCAGCCATGATTGAATGGCGGGGCAGACTCGATAGGCCTAGTGGCCTACTTCTGCTCGTATGTCTTACGGAAATGGGTTCAATTCCTAGCTTGGGTCACTGTCTGTGCAGAGTCTGCACGTTCTCCCCGTGTCTGCGTGGGTTTGCTCCGGTTTGCTCCAGTTTCCTCCCACAGTCTGAACGCCGTGCTGGTTAGGTGCGTTGGCCATGCTAAATTCTCTCTTAGTGTACTGGAATAGACGGCAGAGTGTGACAACTAGAGGAATTTCACAGTAACTTCATTGTAGTGTTAATATAAGCCTTACTTGTGATACTAGTAAAAAAAATCTTACTTTTATAAATTTGGATGGAAAAGTGTTTCAAATAATGGTATTTCAGTATGGTTAAAAACCAGTGGCACATTGGGAATCAAATGTCTCTTTCACCATTCATTTGAATGTGTGAGTGTACATTCATAGGTCTTACTCACTGCACTTGTCTCTAAATGCTATTCTCTGATCAGAATGAAAGGACAAGCTCTGTGCTATATGCATCTCCAGGTGGCAAACAACAATACCTGGATGAAGAGTAAGTTTCTGTCATCCATTATCTCTCCAGCCAACCAGAAATTAATGAAAGTTGTCAAAAATCCAAGAGGACCCTAGGTTGTTCTGACGAAGGGTCACCCAGACTCAAAACGTTGGCTCGATTCTCTCCCCACAGATGCTGTTAGACCTGAGATTTTCCAGCATTTGCTGTTTTTGTTACACAAGCTGCTTTCCCCCCTTTTTTGCGAGAGAGCTTACTGGTAGTGATTTAACCCGAGGGTTACCATACCTCAGGTGAGGGGCAAGGTTGAGAAGACGGGGCCTTCATAAATGATCTGGGCCGGTACGGGAATTGAACCAGCGCTGTTGGCGTCGCTGTGTGTCATGAACCAGCCATCCATCCAGCTGAGCTAAACCAACCAGAAATAAAGCAGGAAATGAATGGAAATCGGAATGGAACTCGAGCTAGATGAGTTTTTAAAGTGAGAGAGAGAGAGAGATAGCTAGTACAGATGGACAGAACCCACTCACTCGCAGTTCAGCCACTTTATCATAGAAACCCTACAGTGCAGAAAGAGGCCATTCAGCCCATCGGGTCTGCACCAACCACAATCCCACCCAGGCCCTACCCCCAAATCACAACATATTTTACCCACGAATCCCTCTAACCTACGCATCTCAGGACCCTAAGGGGCAACTTTAGCATGGCCAATCAACCTGACCCACACATGTTTGGACTATGGGAGGAAGCTGGAGCACTCAGAGGAAACCCAGACAGACACGGGGAGAATGTGCAAACTCCACACAGACAGTGACCCAAGCCAGGAAACAAACCCAGGTCCCTGGAGCTGTCAAGCAGCAGTGCTAACCACTGTGCCACCCAGAAGAGAGAATGCTGGAAAATCTCAGCAAGTCCGGCACCATCTGCAGGGAGAGAAAAGAGCTGACGTTTTGAGTCCAGATGACCCTCTGTCATTTTCTCTTTTGGTTTCAGATTCCAGCTTCTGCAGTAATTTGCTTTTATCCACTGTTTCATCGAAGTTTAAAGTGTTAAGAGAAAAGATAGGGTAGATAGAGAGAATTTACTTTCTGTGCTGTTGGGGTCGAGGGTTGGGGATAGTTTGAAAATTAGAGCTGGCCTCTCGGGAGTGAGATTAGGAATCACTTTTACACACAGATGGAAGTTAAAACCCCCTCTGACAAACGACAGTGAATCAGTTGTAAACCTGAGAGTGATAGATTTTGTTAGCCGAAGGGGCTGAGGTTAGAGGTCATGAATGGGTTAGGTCATAGCTGAGCCGTGATCTCACCGAGTAGTTCACCAGGCTTCTCCTGTCTCTGTGCCGAGGTTGCCTTTCTGCTAATGCCAATGCGAATTGATGCTGGTAGAGTTTACCTTGTCATCGGGGAATATCGGGTCATGTTTGTGTTCAAAATGGTACCACGTTCAGAAGTGTCCGTTTTAAGAAGAAGTGGGAAATAACGTAGGAGGCCCCAGAAAATGTTCAGAAACCGTTTTTTCTTTCTGCATGATAATTTGATGCGATTGAAAGCAGATTGATTGAAAATTGCATGAAGATGTGCGCTCTGCAACCTCTTGATTTTCTTAAAACGAATCGAATGAATGATTTCTCAAAGCGGTGAATAATTCCGCATGTTTTTACGCAGCATGAAATCTGATGTATGTATAAGTCGCATCTTCATGCATGTTTTTATGTCCTGTAAATATAGGGGAGCAGTTTAAACATGAATGTGATTCCTTGGAATTATACTGAAGCATCGACCCTAAAGTAAGGGAGTGATTTGTGCACTGGTGAGAGTTAGAATTTGGATTTTATGGTAATTCATCAGTTCTGTTTTGTTCTTTTAATTTGCTTCATCAGTTTGTGTTCCTGGATTTACTTGATTTTATTTCCCTTCGTTCTTCCACCTAGAAAAGGCTCGCATTCCTTAGCGTGCGTTGTTAAGCCTCTCAGTTGCAGTCCAGCAATAAAAGATGTTGCAAGTCCAATTTCTTCACAAACTCACTTTATTCTCTGTTACAACTCCACACACCCAACACCCTGTGCCACCTCTAACCCCTTTCTATATCCCGGTGAGTACTATTAAACAATTAACACACAAATAAGGTCTAAAGTGGAAGGTTGCAGTTAACCCATTCCTAGCATGCATGTAGCTGTACGTAGGAGACACAGCGGCCAATTTACACACAGCAAGCTCCCACAGACAGCACTGAGATAATGAGGAGAGAATCTGCTTTAGTGACATTGCTCAAACGGTAAATACTTGCCAGGGTATTGAGGAAACTCTCCTACTCTGAGTCTAAATAACATCATGGGATCTTTTACATCCATTTGTCCACGCCGCCCTTTTTTTTTAAACCTCTAAGTGAATCCCAATTGTCCCTCTATACCCATGTAACTGTCTAAATGCTTTTTAAGATATAAAATTGTACCTGCCTCTACTATTACCTCTGGCAGCTTGCTCCACCATCAAGTTATCAAAGATTTTTAAATATATTTGTACATTTCAATAAGATCACCTCTCATTTTTCAAAACTCCAAAGAGTATAGGCCCATTCTACTCAATCTCTCCTCCATTGGACCTCCCAGGAAGCAATCTAATGGACTTCCATTTCACAGTGTAACCTTCCTTGGAACCCAGGATTTGTATGCAGTCCTCCAGATGTGGTCTCCCTAAAGCCCCATACAATTGCAGTAACCTTACTCCAACACCCTTACGTTAAAGATGAACATACTATTCTTACTAGATTCCTCGCCGTCTAACCAGTTGAAACTAGTTTAGTAACGCACTGAGTATCCCAGTTGATGTAGGTATTATAGTGCAGTAAATCACAGAATCCCTTCAGTGCAGAAGAGGCCATTCGACCCATCAAGCCTGCACCAATAACAATCCCACCTAGGTCCTATCCCCAGAACACTGTGTAATCCTCCTGACACAAAGGGTCAATTTATTATGGCCAATCAATCTAACCCGTATATCTTTCAAGTGTGGGAGGAAACTGGAGTACCCACGCAGACATGGGGAGAATGTGCAAACTCCGCCAGGCAGTCACCCAAGCCGGGAATCGAACTCGGGTCCCCAGTGCTGTGAGGCAGCAGTGCTAACCACTGTGCCACCACGAATGAAAAATTGTGTAAATCAACACAAATTGTGCCATATCCGACCTCTGATGGCTAGGTGAGATAAGATTCTAATCTGAGAGTCTCCATTAGGTATTTTATCAAACAGCCCTTCCCTGCAAGGAGCTGCAGAAATCTGGATGTAACAGATCATTGGTATGACAGTAGGAGTTAAGGTGGAATCTATGTCAAGCAACCAGGTTTCCACAGAAACTTGGCGTAATCCTTCTCCAGACAGCCTAATTCTTTAAGATAACTAAATGCCTTCAGGTGTGCTATGGTTTGCTGTTTGGGCGGTGAGATTTACGAGGGCAATATATGGGTTTTCACACAACAGCGAGGTCACTTCCTTGTTGGCTGTTGGAGTAATATTTCAGTGCTGGTACACAGGGAGTGCCGACGGGAAACAAACTCCATTAGAATATTTAAACTTGCCTCTGGTGGCTCTGGAAAGAAGTGACATTGTCGCCCCCACGGCTGTGGATTGATGTCTGAAGCATTGTCATCATTCCTGCTGTGTGATTTCGCTGAAAGAAAATAAAACTGCTGGCATTTCTGTAGCTCCTGCCTCAGGATATCCCATACACCCCTCGGCTAATGATGGAACGTGCTGCATTACAGGAAATGACAGTGAATGTTGTGCACAGCAAGATCCCACGAACAACAATGGGATAATCATAGAATTCCCACAGTGCAGGAGACTGTTCGGCCCATCAAGTCTACACCAACAACAATCCCACCCTGGCCCTATCCCCGTAACCCTGCTAATCCCCTGACGCTAAGGGGCAATTTAGCATAGCCAATCAAACTAAGCCACACATCTTTGGACTGTGTGAGGAAACTGGAGCACCCGGAGAAAACCCTCGCAGACACGGGGAGAATGTGCAAACTCCACAAACAGTGACCCAAGCTAGGAATTGAACCCAGGTCCCCTGGAATTGTGAAGCAGCAGTGCTAACCACTGTGTCACCCTGTTGCCCATATGCTAAGGTCATCTTAGGTGATGTTGGCTGAGGGGTAAACACTGGCCAACTCCTTGCTCCTCCTCAAAATAATGGCCCTGGAATCTTTTTCTTCCACCCTATAGGGGCGGCGGAGGCTCAGTTTGGCATTCCATTTGAATTTGGAGTTTGCACATTCTCCCCATGTCTGTGTGGGTTTCCTCCGGATGCTCCAGTTTCCTCCCACGGTCCAAAGATGTGTGGGTTAGGCTGATTGGCCATGCTAAATTGCCCTTTAGTGCTTTTTGAATTAACAGGGTAAACGTAAAGGGTTACAGGAATAGGACCTGGGTGGAATTGTGGTTGGTGCAGACTTAATGGGCTGAATGGCCTCCGTCTACATAGGGATCCCATGACGATTTTCCAAAAGCACAGGTTTTCTTTTCCTCCTTTGCTGCTGATCTTTCTGCTCACCTGAACAAGAGAGCGAAGGATTTGTCATTGCACAACTGCGTTTTTTTAAGAGAGCAAATTAAATTAAAATTCCAACTCAGCAAGTCCATAAAATGAAGACTGGAAGTGGTCTTTGGCCAATGTACATGTCGTAACATGAAATGCTTTGAGGCTCTGGGCTAGAAGTTATCAGTGTCTGAGGACTTTGCACCCAAGAAGCTCAACCTTGAGAGCATTTGTCTGAGTTAAAATCAAGAACGTTTTGTGTGCAAAGTTAAAGCCATGAATGATGTAAAGAATTTGAGACCAGTAGAGCGGTGGACAAATTATACTGATGGTTAATAATTGGGAGGATCATTAATAGTCGCACCTTCTAGTCAAATGTTTACTGAGTCACCAATAATGCACCTTTGGAGCAGATGATCAGTGTTTTTAGCCTGTGTTCACTCATGGATTGAAAAGGCAAATGTTTCTGAGCTGTTTCCAATAATCCTGCAGCTCTGCAGAGTTCATTTGTGAAAGGTAAAGTCTCCATTGTCCCAGATGACCATAAGCCGCTCTCCCCGTCAAAGGTGGTGATTTAACCTGAGGATCACCACACCTCAGGCGAGGGGCGAGGTTGAGAAGGTGGGACCTTCATGAATGACCTTAGCCGATGTGGGAATTGAACCCCTGCTGTCACTCTGCATTGCTAACCAACTGTCCAGCCAACTGAGCTAAACTGACTCAATGGTCAGTCAGGTCATCAGAGTGCACGGTAGGGGGAGAGGTTGTAGATGTGGTTCCAATCAAGCGGGCTGCTTTGTCCTGGATGGTAGGAGGAGAGGATTGGCTGGTTCTTATGAAAGAGTACGGTTCTCCTAATGCAACAGCTGAATCTTTAGATCATCATGAGCAAACCCAACCAAAGTGGACAGCAAAAGAGACTAAAAATGTGTCTATCGCATTCCGGACCATGTTCTGTAATTTAAGACTGTGAGGTAATTATGCTTTTGATGTTTTGAGTACAACACTGATAAATTTTGAAAACCTGTCTGGTCACCTCCAAGGCTGGAATGAAGTTTCTCGTGGTGCCTTCAACACTGTGTTTACGCCTAGCGATATTCTGCTATGAGTGAACTATTTCAGTGTAAGGCAATATACCCTCATTCATCATGAGCCAGCATGTGTGAGAACAATCCAAACTGGTTGTTTAACATAAACAAGAATATACAGGTGGAAATAACTTGCCTGTTGGATTCCACCTCAAAGGCTTGAAAAATGAGGAATCCGACTCCACATTCATATCACCTGTATCCCAGTTTTACATCAGAATGGACTCTTGTTTACTGAGATAACAATCTGCCCGTACATTAGTTGCAGGGATTGATCAGGGAGGTGAAGTGGTCTCAGCCTTGCCATTATGTCCAAAACATGTAAACATTGCTGCATCTCTGCACGCATGGGAGCCAGCCTGGTTTTTTTTACATAAACCTGTACTTTATAAAATCAAATTACTGCGGGTGTTGGAATCTGAAAAGAGAAAGTGCTGGAAAATCTCAGCAGGTCTGGCAGCATCTGTAAGGAGAGAAAAGAGCTGACCCAGGTGACCCTTTGTCAAAGCTCCTAAACTGTGTCTTCCCAATAACTGAAACGTATCCCCATTTACCATCTGTTCTACGGCCAATCGATGACTTCCCAAAGCTAGCCCCTTGTGCAAAACCTTTGAAGGTCATCTTCCGTTTTGAGTCTTTCTGATTGCATTTTGGTTCATGAATTTGAGATCAACCTGACTCGGGCCGTTATTCTCCGACCTCGCCCGTGGCCGAGATTCTCCAGTCCCGCCGCAGTGAATGGAGATTTAGCTGAGTGCCAAATTCTCCGTGCTCACTGACGGCAGCAGAATGAACGAGACTGCAGAATACTGGCCACTGTATCCCCATCCAGATAGTATTCTGCTCCCCTCCACCCCCTCCACCCCTTTCTCCCACACTAAGATAACACAAGCAGTACACACCTCTGCTTATCCTTGTTAAACACCGATGCAGAATGACTGTGAGCATTTTGCCAAAATGTGGCAAGTCATAATCGAGGTTCCAAACACGGGCCGCATTTGCAAGCTGCAGAATATAATATGTGATTGGCCTTTTGGCTAAGGTCAAGTGTAGTATCTGTTCTTATTAGTTTAAGCAGCAAGGCGTGAAATGGTTTTCCCCTGTACAGATAGCGTTCTGAGAATAATGTGGTTAGGACAGAAAACTGTTAGAGCACTAACATGAATCTCCACGGGATGGCTTCCACTCCACACTTCCTGATCTCTGATGCTTCCCTTTGGGAAGGAACCTGTGAGCAGAAGCTGAACACCTTGGCCTGGAAGGGAAGTGACCAATTTTGTGCTCCTGTCACTTATCAACCAGGCAATCACCTTTTCAGTGGAAATGGCAAAGACTAGGGGTGCCAAGGGTGAGGGATTTCAGCAACGAGGTTGGGTTGGAGGATAATATCACTGGGCCATTATAAATTGTACATCTGGCCTCCGGATTGTCGGAGATCAGAAGATTTGGACCGTGATGAGGAATGTTTTACTGTAATTTTTTAATTCATTCATGAGACATGGACGTTACTGGCTGGCCAGCATTTATTGCCCATCCCTAGTAGCCCTTGAGTCGGTGATGGTGAGCTGCCTTCTTGAATCACTGCAGTCCGTGTAGTGTGGGTTGACCCACAATGTCGTTAGGGAGAGAATTCCAGGATTTTGACCCAGCGACTGCGAAGGAATGGCCAATATATTTCCAAGTCAGGATGGTGAGTGGCTTGGAGTGAAGCTTGCAGGTGGTGGTGTTCCCATGTATCTGCTGCCCTTGTCCTTCTAGATGGAAGTGGTCATGGGTTTGGAAGGTGCTGTCTAAGGATCTTTGGTGAATTGCTGCAGTGCATCTTGTAGATGGTACACACTGCTGCTATTGAGCGTTGGTGAGGGAGGGAGTGGATGTTTGTAGATGTGGTGCCAATCAAGTGGGCTGCTTTGCCCTGGATGGTGTCGAGCTTCTTAAATGTTGTTGGAGCTGCACCCATCCAGGCAAGTGGGGAGTATTCCATCACATACCTGGCTTGTGCCTTGTAGGTGGTGGATAGGCTTTGGGGAGTCGGGAGTTACTTGCTGCAGTATTCCTAGCCTTTGACCTGCTCTTGTAGCCACTGTGTTAATGTGGTGAGTCCAGTTGAGTTTCTGGTCAACTGGTTTGTGGTCTATAAATGAATATTTTTGAATTATAATTGGTTACTTTAAGGGCAGAACTGTAAGTTTCTTACAGTCTGTACCAGCAAAGGAAATGTTGCATTAGTCAGGGAGCAACTAATCTTGCTCTGTCCGCAGCAAGCTACCAAGTAGATAAAAGAAATACATTTAAATTGATACAAAGACGCACAGAACAGCTATATGTATCGTAGCTGCACATTTTAGCCAAGCTGTAACTTGTCACAAACCACAGTATTTGAGATATCCAAAATATGTAGAGTTTTATTAAAATTAGAAAAAAAACCTAACCTTTCAACTTTGGCTTTGAACAAAAGTTTGTTCTTGTCACACCAGCATTGCCAAGTCCTGTTGACACTACTTGGCCAAAGGGTTTGCAAATTGAACTGTTACAATGAATTATTTTAAAGAGGCCAAATGGGTGACACGGTGGGTTAGCACTGCTGCCTCACAGCGCCAAGGACCCAAGGCAGTACGGTGGCACAGTGGTTAGCACTGCTGCCTCACAGCGCCAGGGACCCGGGGCAGCACGGTGACACAGTGGTTAGCACTGCTGCCTCACAGTGCCAGGGACCCGGGGCAGCACGGTGGCACAGTGGGTTAGCACTGCTGCCTCACAGCGCCAGGGACCTGGGGCAGCACGGTGGCACAGTGGGTTAGCACTGCTGCCTCACAGCGCCAAGGACCCAGGGCAGCACGGTGACACAGTGGTTAGCACTGCTGCCTCACAGCGCCAAGGACCCAGGGCAGTATGGTGGCACAGTGGTTAGCACTGCTGCCTCACAGCGCCAGGGACCCAGGGCAGCACGGTGACACAGTGGGTTAGCACTGCTGCCTCACAGCGCCAAGGACCCAAGGCAGCACGGTGACACAGTGGTTAGCACTGCTGCCTCACAGCGCCAGGGACCCGGGGCAGCACGGTGACACAGTGGGTTAGCACTGCTGCCTCACATTGCCAGGGACCCGGGGCAGTACGGTGACACAGTGGGTTAGCACTGCTGCCTCACAGCGCCAAGGACCCAGGGCAGTACGGTGACACGGTGGTTAGCACTGCTGCCTCACAGCGCCAGGGACCCAGGGCAGTACGGTGACACGGTGGTTAGCACTGCTGCCTCACAGTGCCAGGGACCCGAGGCAGCACGGTGGCACAGTGGTTAGCACTGCTGCCTCACAGTGCCAGGGACCCGGGGCAGCACAGTGGTTAGCACTGCTGCCTCACAGTGCCAGGGACCCGAGGCAGCACGGTGGCACAGTGGTTAGCACTGCTGCCTCACAGTGCCAGGGACCCAGGGCAGCACAGTGGTTAGCACTGCTGCCTCACAGTGCCAGGGACCCAAGGCAGCACAGTGGCACAGTGGGTTAGCACTGCTGCCTCACAGTGCCAAGGACCCAGGGCAGCACGGTGGCACAGTGGTTAGCACTGCTGCCTCACAGTGCCAGGGACCCGGGGCAGCATGGCACAGTGAGTTAGCACTGCTGCCTCACAGCGCCAGCGACCCAAGGCAGCAGAGTGCCACAGGGGTTAGCACTGCTGCCTCACAGTGCCAAGGACCCGGGTTCAATTCCAGCCTTGGGTGACTGACTGTGTGGAGATTGTGTAAGTTCTCCCTGGTGTCTGCGTGGGTTAAGTTTTATGTTTATTCATTAATGTCACAAGGCTTATACTAACACTGCAATGATGTTACTGTGAAAATCCCCACACTCCGGTGCCTGTTCAGGTACACTGAAGGGGAATTTAGCACAGCCAATGCACCTAACCAGCAAGTCTTTCGGACTGTGAGAGGAAACCCACCTAGACACAGGGAGAACATATCTCCAGGTGCTGTGGTTTCCTCTCACAGTCCAGAGATGTGCGGGTCAGGTTGATTGGCCATAATAAATTGCCCCTTAGGGTAAATACGTGGATAAGGCCTCTGTGAATTTGTTATCGGTGTATCCGAATGGCCACCTTCTGCAAGGATTCTGATTCTATGCATTTTCATTCTGTGTAAAGTTATGCAGAATGACTATTTCCCTTTCAAAGTGTCTCACGATTTTTTTTTCTAAACCTAGTAAATCAACATGAAGAATGAGCTGAATGTTTGGGCAAGGGGAAGACTTTTTCAATCCAACCCCAGCATTCCCTTCACCTGGAAGTGAGGGACTCTTTGTACACTCCGGCTAATGAAGAATTTAAACGGGAATCCTGTGCGGTGACCAGGATTCTGACAAGTGCCATGGACTTTGTTGACCGACATTGAACAGTACAGGGTTCACGAGGAACATTTTACATTTCAGCACCAAGTCTGTATTTGCTGCTATATGAAATGCAGTTTATTTCCTCCCTGCCTCCCACCCCACTTTTGTGATCCCACAACTGAAAAGATTGTGTCATTTTTACTGGTTCTGAAATTCTACCAGATTTATATTTTGTTACTTCAATTGCATACATTTCAGTGTCTGGCAGTTTAAAAAAAAAAGTTTTTTCTCTGATGCCAAAAACACTTATGCCTAAAAAGCGTAAATGTTAACTGTTCTATTTTGCTAAATTTCCTAAGAAGCGGTCTTTTAATCAGCCTTTGGAAAGAAAAGATGTCTACTTTGTACTTGCATTGAATTGCAAAGTTTGCACATGACTCCCATTAACAGTTACTCTAGAAGCCCTAGTTTTGCCTACCTGTCAGTTTGAAACAGAAAAAAAAGTTTACAGAAATGTGTGTACATCATCTCAGTATCTATTTTAAA
This sequence comes from Carcharhinus amblyrhynchos, assembly GCF_965287045.1. Taxonomy (NCBI): domain Eukaryota; kingdom Metazoa; phylum Chordata; class Chondrichthyes; order Carcharhiniformes; family Carcharhinidae; genus Carcharhinus; species Carcharhinus amblyrhynchos. The sequence continues at coordinate 3,983,679 of NC_137328.1, forward strand.
AAAAAATGACAAAAGGTCTATTTTAATGAAGCCTTTCAGGGTGGTCTTTAAGGTCTCTTGTAAATAAATATCTTTAAAATTGTAAAGGAGTTTGGCTTGAGAGATGCTTCCTATAACTTGATGTCCACTTCAAAGTATTGTACAGGAATTGTGTGACAAAATTATCTTCTGAGATGTACAGTGTAAAGTGTTGAATGGCCTGCTGAAATTTATGCTGCATATCATGTATGTAGATTGTATAGGACTCCGAGTTTCGCTGCCATCCTGAATTAGAATCATTTGTAAAAAAAAGACAAAATTCCTTTCAGCAATCATGTTCAGATAATTTCAATGTTACACAATTGTTGGTCCTCTACGTTTATTTAAATTATGTCTTGCTGTAGCTGTTCTTCTATCGAGGAGAGGTTTAAGGGGAGATGTTTGGCATCCCCTGGTGGACATGGTTTAGCACTAAACAGCATCCCAGGCAAACTGAGTTTCAGTTTCCACGACCAATGTTTTGAATTAATTTCAAAAAAAAAGCACTTGGAAAGAAATGACCAGCAGAGAATAAATAAAGAGAAAGTCGAACTTGATTCCAGAAACTTATTTGCTGATTTGCAACCCGCACAAGATGCGGGAGCAGAAGTAGACCATTGGGCCCATCAGGGTCTGCTTCACCATTCACTGAGGTCTGATGTGGTAATCCTCAATGCCACTTACCCCCTTAACCTATGATTCCCTTACTGATTAAAAATCTGTCTATCTCAGCCTTGACTATACATAATGACCCAACCTCTGCTGTAAAGAATTCTCCAGATTCACTACCCACTGAGAAGAAATTCCTCCTTATCTCTGTCTTCAATGGATGACCCCCTTACACTGAGATTATGCCCTCTCATCCTAGACTCTCCCACAAGGGAAATCGGCCCTCTCAGCATCTAACTTGTCAAGCTCCCTGAGAATCCGGTACATCTCAATAAGGTCACCTGTCATTTAACTCCAATGAGAATAGGTTCAATTTCTCCTCATAAGAAAATCCCTCCCAGGAGAAACTTAGTGAGTCTTCTCTGGACTGCTTCCAATGCCAGTACATACTTTATTAAATAAGAGGACCAAATAGTTAGTCTTCCAGGTGCAGTCTTACTAGTGTCTTATATAGTTTAGCAAGACTATTTTTATACTCCATTCCCTTTGAAATAAAGGCCAACATTCCATTTGCTTGCCCTATTATCTGCTGAACTTGCATACTAGTTCTTCTTGTGATTTATGTACAATGACCCCCAAATCCCTCTGTGCTGCAGCTTTCTGCATTCTTTCTCCATTTAAATAATACTTAGCTCCTTTATTCTTCTGACCAAAGTAAAAAACTTCACATTTTCCTGCATCATTTTCAATCTACTGTGTTTTTGCCTATTCATTTAACCTGTTTAGATCCCTGCACAGTAAGAAGTCTCACAACACCAGGTTAAAGTCCAACAGGTTTATTTGGAATCACAAGCTTTTGGAGCACTGCTCCTTCATCAGGTGAGTGGAGAGGTGGGTTCAACTCTCTAGGCGGCACAGTAGCACAGTGGTTAGCACTGCTGCCTCGCAGTGCCAGGGACCTGGGTTCAGTTCTGGGCTTGGGTCACTGTGGAGTTTGCACGTTCTCCCCATATCTGATGCTGCAGTTTCCTCCCATGGTCTGAAAGATGTGCTAATTTAGGTGTATTGACCTGAACAGGTGCCGGACTAGGGGAATTTCATAGTAACTTCATTGCAGTGTTAATGTAAGCCTTACTTGTGACTAATAAACTTTTAAACAAACACGGCGTATATAGACAGAGACACAATTGTCTACGTATGCCATGTTTGTGAACCACCTCGCCATTCATCTGATGAAGGGGCTATTCTCTGAAACCTCATGATTCCAAATAAACCTGCTGGAATTTAACCTGGTGTTGTGAGACTTCTTACTGTGCCCACCCCAGTCCAACGCTGGCATCTCCACATCATGTCCCTTCAATGCTTACATTAATGATAAGGTGGCATTTGGATATGTCCTTTAACCCCAGTTCACTATGTCCAGAACTGACTTTCTGCCCAGTGTTGAGTTTCTTTAAACCATTTCTGTAATTGTTAGGTGCCATTATACCTTGACAATTCAGGGCATGAAAATGTGCTCCCTTTGACCAATAGAGGGAAGAATCTGGATTTTAATGCCTGGACTAGTTCTTCAACTGCAACAGGGTAAAAAAGGTTCACAGTGAACCATATCGCAGCCTTGGGGCAATCTGAGGACAGGTCACATCTTTTGGAAATTACACTGCTTTGGACCATTTGAAGCAAGATCTTCGATGAAGGCAATCCAGTGGTGTCTGGCCGTGTTTTATTGTGAAGCCAAGGGAAACTAACCTTTTCTACAATAAGGTAAGTTTATCCTAGTCTCTAGTTTGACTAGCTGTGTGAGCTTTGAGAGCCAACATAAGGCCAAATCCTCAAAGTCAGCGAAGATGATGTAGCCATGACATTGTCACCACTTACCCTCATCCTGCCCTGGCTCGGTAGTACAAGCTATATCGTTAATATGTTGCCTTGCAAGCGAACCCCACAAAACGAATAATGTCCTTACACCAATTTGGTGGAGCTGTCAGATACAAGAATGTCCTCTGCTGATTAATGATTCTTAAGAGACAATTATCTGAGCATACTTATGAGATTAGAATTCACTTGCGTACAAAACCACGCAGTGTGGAACTAACAGAAGTACGTAAAGAGGAAGCAAGATTCCAAATGATGATAAATTGGCCTTTATGCTTACTTGATAATGACATGTTGTCAATGATGCAAGAACAGCAGAGACTCTTTAGTTTTTCAATGACTTCTGAATGAATACCCAAAGAATCATAGAATCCTACAGTGCAGAAGGAGGCCATTTGGCTCACTGAGCCTTCAATGAACATAATACCACCCAGGGTCTATCCTTGTAACCCCACATATTTACCCTGCTAATCCCCCCTGATACCAAGGGTCAATGTAGCATAGCCAACCCCCTTAACTGCACATCTTTGTTCTGTGGGAGGAAACTGGAGCACCTGCAGGAAACCCACACAGACACAGGGAGAATGTGCAACTCCACATAAACAGTGGCCCGAGGCCAGAATCAAACCAGAGTCCCTGCTGTTGTGAGCCAGCAGTGCTAACCACTGCCACCATGCCACCCAAAATGGTAACTTCAATTAGATATCTTGAGAGAAATCTGTGTGTTGGACCATTGCACTGAAAGTATGAGCCTTGGGAGATTCTTTTTTCTAAATTCATTCTCAGGATATGAGTGTTGTTAACATTTGCAGCACGGATACAGACCATTTGACCCAACAAGCCTCTGCCAGTGCTTGTGCTCCGCAACAATCACTTCACACCCTACTTCAACGCACCTGTCACCAAATGCTTTTATTCCTTTCTCCTGCATGTCTAGCTCAGACTTGTCAAACGTGCATCCCCAGGGCTCTCCGTGGCTCTTGAAGTTCCTCTATATAGTTTTTGGAGCCAGTCTACAGCATGCTGGTCAGTAAGGTCGGTTTGAATGGAAAAATCTGCTTGGAGCTGCTCCTCCAATCACTTCATTCCCGTGTTTGCTGCTGGTGGGCTCACTAGCGAGCCCATCAACAACAAATGTGAGCGAGAAGTGATCAGTGACAGGAGGAGCAGCGAGCACCACCAGCGGTGGTGATTCTGGGCCTTGGGGAGTCAAGAACTGAGGATCAGTGAGCCACCAGCTGAGAGCAAGGCTCAGGGGTGCTGGGACTCAGGGCACAGCACAGAGCTTCCAGGGTGTGGGGCCCAGGGACTGGTACCCAGGGGAGTGGAAGTGCTGGGATACAGGGCAGCGAGTAGTGGTTCCGGGATGCAGGGCCCAGGGACAATAAGGTCACGGACACTGGAAACAGAGAAAAGGTGCCAGGGTGAGGAGCAGAGGTGCCAGGGAGCAGGGTCCATATATAGGCTGGAGCGAAGCCCAGGCAAGCCAGAGCAAAGCTCACTGAGTGATTGGAGAATGTGTGTCGGGGAGGAGAGAGAGAAAGTTTGTGTGTGTGTGTGTGTGTGTGTGTGTGTGTGAGTGAGAATATATGTAGGGGGGGGGAAAGAGAGGATGTGTGTGGGTGAGAGGGAGGGACTTGAGGTTCCTTTGTTCTGTGATTCCTCCCTTCTGATTTTGTTCTTCAAAACTCCAATGTCCATTCTTCGAGATTGGCTCAAGAACAAGCATGTACTAGAGGCAAATCATCCTAGGATAGTGCCAAAGTTACTTTAGCACTTGAAATCAAACTTATGGCTCCATTTGTATTTGGTTTCTGTCCATTTGGTCACTTAGAATGACTTTATTAACATGGATGTGTTGTTACAGCTGCCCCCTTGCAAACAACCATTGTCTAGTATCCTGCTGACTTTATTACCCATCGTAAAACCAAAGCCATTTGTCGCAGGTAAACATAGATCACTTTTTCTTGCAGCTGCACACTGTCAGCCTGTCCTGAAGTTAGGCATATTTGCCATCAGGCGATACTAGTGTCCCTTTCTTTACTTGGCCATTTTTGTATTAGACAATAGCTGGCTGGTTACAAGTGTTAGCCAACACAACAGAATGGCTTGCTAGAGCACATCAGAAGGCAATTAAGAGTAAACCACATTGTTGTAGAACTAGATGGTAACAGATTTCCACCCCTATAAATAATTGAGAACTAGTTGGCTTTTAATGGCAACCTGACAGTGTCATGGTCACTTCTATTGGTATCTGCCTGTAACTACAAATTTTCTTGAATCTCAAGTTCAGATTTTTGGAAGGTGATGATGGGATTTGAACTCCTGCTCTCTGGATTATGCACTCGGCCCTCTGCATTATTAGTTCAGCAACACAGAGCTTAGTACCTCTGCAATATTTCACTTCACTCATAAAACAGCGCTTCCCAAACTTGTTCTTCAGTGTGACCCCATTTCAATCCCTTAGGCTTCATAGGCCTTCCCACAGGGAAGAGAGGGGGAATGAATGGAGAAAATAAATCAACAGACAACTTGCACAATCATTACTGTGCAGTATAGCAGTTAAGACTGCTGCTTCACAATTCCAGGGACCTGGGTTTGATTCCTGGCTTTGGTCACTGTGGATTTGGCACTTTCTCTGTGTGAGTTTCTTCCGGCTGCTCCAATTTCCTCCCACAGTCCAAAAATGTGCGGGTTGGGTTGATTGGCCATGCTAAATTGCCCCTTAGTGTCCAGGATGCATAGATTTGAGGGATTAGCAGGGTAAATGTGTGGGGGGGTTACGGGGCTAGGACCTGGGTGGATTGTTATCTGTGCAGACTTGATGGGCTGAATGGCCTCCTTCTGCACTGTAGGGTTTCCAGAAGACTTGAAATGCCAAATACCTGCAATAACCTCAACTAAAATTTAATAAGTCATAAAATCTACAACATAAAATGACAAACTTACATAACTAACTATATAATTCTCAGCTGCACAAGATTGTGAAGTTACATGTATAGGATATTTGTTATACATGACTGCAGTTAAAACAGGATGGTATCTCAGAAATAAGGGAGCATTTGCACAGAATGCCTAGTCATAACCACACTCATTAGACACCCCACCTGGGTGGAGCTTAGATTTGCAAGAAGTGGGTCAAGATTTCTTATCAAGCACCACCAGATACAGGGCTGCCCACTGCTCAGAATCATCCTAGTGGCAATCATAAGGATGGGCAATAAATGTTGGCCTAGCCAGCGACGCCCACATCCTATAAATGAAATTTTAAAAATTGTTCCAGATTGGATCACTTTGCACTCAGTCCATTTTAACCCTCAACCAACATTATAAAAGTAAATGATCTGGTCACTATCGTATTTGTAGCTTGCCATGTGCAAATTGGCTGCTGCCCTTCCTACATTGCAACAGTAACTACACTTCAGAAGGTACTTATTGGCTATGAGCACTTTGGGAGGTTGTGAAAGGTGATATATAAATGTAATATTAGTATGTGGATCAGAATTTCATACGTACAAACATATGTACAAAACTCTGACAGGGCTGAACAGACTAGGCGCAGGGATGAAGTTCCCTTTGGCTAGGCAGTGGGGCGGAGGGGGTGGGTGGGAATTTAGATCAAGGGGTCACAATCTCAGGATATCGGGTAGTCCATTTAAGACTGAGATGAGCAGGTTCACCACTCGGAGGATGGTGAACCTGTGGAATTCTCTACCACAGGAGGCTTTGGAGGCCATTTAATTGAATATATTTAAGAAGGAATTAGATAGAGCTCTAGATAAAAGAGGTATGGGGAAAGCACTAGATTGCGGAGAGGATCAGCCATGGTCATATTGAATGATAGAGTAGGCCCGAAGGGCTGAATGGCCTGCTCCTATTTTCCACAGGAATTAATGGCAGGACCAAGCTATTCGGTCCCTCAAGCCTGCTCCACTATTCAATAAGATCATGGCAGATCTGCTTTTAGCCTTTACACCATGGTCCTAGCTCCACCTGATGCTTTTCATGGTACAGTGGTTAGCACTGCTACCTCACAGTGCCAGGGACCAAGGTTCAACTCCAGCCTCGGGTCACTGTCTGTGCACACTCTCCCTGTGTCTGCATGGGTTTCCTCCGACAATCCATAGATGTGGAGGTTGGGTGGAATGGCCATTCTAAATTGACCCTTAGTGTCCAAAAATGTGTAGGTTGGGGGGTGGTTGTTAGCAGGGTAAATAGATGGGATTACAAGGATAGGATCTGTGAGGGGGAGCTGCTCTGTCAGAGTCATTGCAGACTCAATGGGCCAAATGGTGTCCTTCAGCACTTAGGGGTTTAAATCTGATTCCTTCATTAGTGAAAGAGAATATCATCTACCTCAGGCTTATTTTTTCCTCTTTGGGAGAAGGAAACACTGCAGCTACTGAAAATCTGAAACAAAAATAGATAGTGCGAGGTCAGAGACCTGAAACACTGTTTCTCCCTTCCCAGGTGCTGCCTGGCCTGCTGACCATTTCCAGAATGGTCCCTTCTTCATTCTCAATAGCTTCCCATTGACTTCCTTAATTTTGATTTGATTCGAATCATTATTGCCACACGTATTTACAGTGAAAAGTATTGTTTCTTGCTTGCTATACCGTTCATGGAGAAGGAAAGGGGAGAGTGCAGAATGTAGTGTTACAGTCATAGCTAGGGTGCAGAGAAAGGTCAACTTAATGCGAGGTAGGTCCACTCAAAAGTCTGACAGCAGCAGGGAAGAAACTGTTCTTCTGTTGGGTGATACGTGTCCTCACACTTTTGTGCCTTTTTCCCAATGGAAGAAGAGAGAATGTCCGGGGTGCCTGGGGTCCTTAATTATGTTGGCTGCTTTTCCCCAGGCAGCAGGAAGTGTAGACAGAGTCAATGAATGGGAGGCTGGTTTGTGTGATGGATTGGGCTTTTGTAGTTCCTTGCGATCTTGGGTATAGCAGGAGCCCATACCAAGCTGTGTTACAACCAGAAAGAATACTTTCTACGCATTGTAGTCCTGGGGAGGCGGGCCAACTGCACCTAAAGCACGCCCTTCCGCCTATACGCGACGTGGCCACGCCCCTCCGCCTTACGTTTAGTGGCCACGCCCCTCCTCCTCTACGTGACGTAGCCACCTCCCCCGCACGTACATTCCTGCACCGTGATTCTGGCCTTCGCCCCGCCCCGCCCCTTGACTCCGAGCACGCAAGCGCCGTCCGGCTGCCAGGCACTGCCAGCGGAGCGCCGATGTGATCGCTGGGAGCAACCCGCTGGTGAATGGCGGGCCTCCTGAACTGCGGCCGGCTCTGCCTCCGCCACCTGAGCAGACAGCCCAGAGTAACGGCCGCCCCGGGATTCCAGCGCGCCTCCGCTCTCTCACTCAGCACTTTAAGCAGGGTGAGTATTGGCGGCGCCCAGCGGCCGTTGCAGCCGTTGGGTCGGCATTTAAACCCCGGCTCGCGCCCCCTGCCCTGGCGCGGCTCTCCCATTGGTCCCCCCCCACTCGCCGCCGGGAGCTCTCCAATTGGTCCCCCTGCTCGCAGCCAGGCGTTCTCCCATTGGTCCAACGACACGTCCATCTGTCGGAGCTCCCGCCCTCTTTCCCCTTTCCTAAAGCGGTTTGGTTACTCCATGGACATTGGCGCTTGTGATTGGTTCGTTTGGATAGCCAATAGCGTGTTGGTGGGCGGGGCATGTGGGCGGCCTGAGGTCATGTGACAGGAACTCCGACTTAAAGGCCATTGGGCCCATCGAGTCTGTTCAGTCCCTCTCCCAAAATAATTCCCCAACACAACAAGATCCCACAAACAGCAGTGTGAGCTGCTGAATGATGAATATTCGCCAAGATATCAGCCATAACTCCCTTGTCCTTCAAAATGTTGGCTCATTATGTTCACCTGAGACGGCAGGCAGGGTCTCAGTTTAATGTCGCACCTAAAAGTTAGCACCCACTTCATATTGATTCATGTGTTGTATTTGCCACTAGCAAGGCCAAGATTTATTTCCACCCGTAACTCTTCTGATAATGTAACGGTGTGCCATCTTCCTGAACCATTTTTGTGTGGGATATGACTCTGTAACCGTAGGACAGTTCTCTCTGCTGACATTGGTTTTGCTGGCGCTCTTTGATGTCACATTCTGGTCAAATGCTGCCTCGTTGTCAAGTTGCCCTCACCTCACCACTGACAGTGCCAGTGCAGTACTGATTAACTGCTGCACTGTCAAGCGTGCCAACTTTCAGCTGGGACGTTCCATCTGGAGTTCACATCTCTCCCAGATGTGTAAAGTGTATACAGTTCCTTTTGTAGCCCCCAGACATGCAAATTTTTACAGCCAGTGAAGTGCTTTTGAAATATTGTAGATGGACTAGTAATGTAGGAAACACAGCAGCCAATTTGCATACAAACAGCAATGTGATAATAACCAGATTATCTATTTGTGTTTGAGGGAGGAATATTGATCAGGACACCAGGGAGATTTCCCCTGCTCTTCAGAATAGCCATGGTGTGGAGATGCTGGCGTTGGACTGAGGTAAACACAGTAAGGAGTTTCACAACACCAGGTTTAAAGTCCAACAGGTTTATTTGGTAGCAAAAGCCACTAGCTTTCGGAGCGCTTGCTGCTCCTTCGTCAGGTGAGTGGGAGTTCTGTTCACAAACAGGGTATATATAACGGGTGAGCGTTCTCCAAGGTGGCCTTCACGACACACAACAGCGCAGAGTTGCTGAACAGAGACTGATAGCTAAGTACTGCACACATGAGGACGGCCTCAACTGGGATCTTGGGTTCATGTCACACTATCTGTAACCGCCATGATTTGCCTGGGCTTGCAAAATCTCACTGACTGTCCTGGCTGGAGACGAATCATATCTCTTTAACCTGTGCTTAACCCTCTCTCCACTCACATTGTCTGTACCTTTGAGACTTGATTACCTGTAAAGACTTGCATTCCAACCATTATTTTGTAAGTTGAGTTTGTGTCTTTATATGCCCTGACGAAGGAGCAGCAAGCACTGCGAAAGATAGTGGCTTTTGTTATCAAATAAACCTGTTGAACTTTAACCTGGTGTTGTGAGACTTCTTACTATGTTTACTTCAGAATAGCACCGTGAGATCTTTTACATTCAGCTAAGAGTGCAAGCAGGGCCTTGGCTTAAAGTCTTGTGAAAGACAGCATGTCCAACAGTGCAGCACTCCCTCAGTACTGACCCTCTGACAGAACATAGAACATAACAGCACTCGCTGAGTACTGACCTTCTGACAGTGCGGCACTCCGTCAATACTGACCCTCTGACAGTGCAGCACTCCCTCAGTGCTGATCCTCTGACAGTGCAGCACTCTCTCAGTACTGACCCGCTGACAGTATGGCACTCCCTCAGTACTGATCCTCTGTCAATGCAGTACTCCCTCAGTACTGTAATGGAGTGTCAACCTTGATTTTTGAGTTCAATTGCTGAAGTGGGTCAACTCAGTTTCTACTGAATCATAATTGCAGAATTCTGCAATGTTATTATCTATAAGATGCGTTGTTTGGTCTGGTGTAGGGGATTGTTATTTATATTGCTGAACAGCTCGATAGTTGTGGTTATGTTCCAAGGCTGATTTTGGAGAATTAGTGGTTACTTAAAAGTCAACTTTGCACATATACAATTCTTAAAAGCCAAAATTCAGAGATTGACTGTACCCTATATTTGTAACATTGCACAGCCCCCCAGAATCTCTGCTGTCATTCAGCTCTCGCTCCAAGCATATCTGAATTCCATCAAACCACCATTAACAACCGTGCCTTCAGCTGTCTGGGCCCTAAGACTCAGAATTCCCCCTCTAAATCTCTTTGCCTCTCTACCTTTCTTTCCTTTTATGATGTTCCAAAAGGCTTACTTCTTTGGCCTAACTATCAGTCGCCCTTCCAAAAACTCCATACATGGTTTGGTGCCAAATTCTGTTTGATAATGGTTTCTGTGCTACATTAAAATTGCAAGAGAAATGCAAGTAATTGATGTGATTGTGGAAACCTCAGAGATGTGATTGAGACCCTTTTGATAATTATCAATTGAATTTTGGCCCTTTGGCAACAGTATCTACAAATATGGGCTCAGTCACATTACTGACACTTGTTTGTGTTTGTGGGATTAATTAAGGGATATAGATCTGCCAGGATCCTGAGGAACAACTCGCCTACTCTTCAAAATGGTGGCTATGATATCTTTCATATCCCTCTGAGAGGGAAGACGGGCTTTGCTTTAACCACTCATCTGAAGGGCAGCAACCCTTAACACTGAGCATTCCCTCAGTTGTGCACTACGAGTGTCAATTTGGATTTTGTGCTCAGGTCTCTGGAGTGGGGATTGAACCCACAATCTGCTGATTAAAAGGCCAGAGAATGCTATCCACTGAGCCCCATTAAGCACAGTTTTAGAATTCTTCTTTAAAGCCTTCTTTTTGACCACACTTTTGACTCCCTCCTAATATCTGTTGCATTAGTTTGACATCCATTTTGGTCTGATTATGCCTCTGTGAAGCACCCAAGAAGATTTTTATTCTATGTTAAAAGGGCTATATAAATATGAGTTCTTGTTTACTTTAACTGTGTCATTAATCTTTTGATTGTATCTCTGGGAATGGTCAAAGTAAAAATGGAATCTGTACTGATTATTCTTTGAATTTACCCAACATTCTTCGTACTCTAACTTTGGACCTGACTCTGATGCTAAATATGAAAACACGCAAAAGATCCAGTTTTCAAAATTGGCAGCAAAAAATGTCACTTTCAAAGTCATCATCCTTGGAAAACTGTAATATTCCAACAGAGGGAGTCTCACAAACTAAACACATCACAGAGGTATCAAGTCGCCATCATCACAGATATAAAACCCAGGAGGAGGCCATCTAGCCTATCACACAAGTGCTGGTTCTTTAAAAGGGCTATCCAATTAATTCCAATCCCTCCTTGCTCTTTTCTCCATAGCTCTGCATATTTTCCCTCTTCAAGTATTTATCTAATTCCATTTTGAAACCTACTGTCTTTCAGGCAGTTCATTGCAAATCATAATAACTTGCTGGTCTTATTCATGTCACCTCTGGTTCTTTTGTCTGTTACTTTAAATCTGTGTTGTCCAGTTAGCAACTCTCTTACTAGTGGTACATCTTTCCCCTTAGTTACTCTATGTTCCACCAGATGGAGCTTTGCACAGACATTTTACTCAAGGCAGTTGCACAACAGACGTACACTATGGACGGCACTTGCCCCAACACCAGAAAATCCCACCCAAGGTCAACAGACCTTTGTAAGGACCATGTCCCACCTGCTACAATTCCCGTGGCAGGAGGGATGGGAAAATTCCACCCTGTATCTCTCCTGTAGGTGTTTTCTTTCTTTATAGAACCACTGCAATTAAAATGCACTGTACAAACCTACTCCCACTGCAAAATAATAACATATCCCTTTGACTATTAGGTTCTTCGCCTGCACATGGCAGAGTGTGACACATTAGTGTGACACATTTTGCATATGTACGTCACTTGTGGAGACGTGAATACATGAAAGAGGATATGAAGAATTGGAATGTTTTTGGATTGAACTCACTGCTGTGCATAAAATCCAGAAATTTGACCTGTCACAATATTTATAAGTTCAATGCAATGGGATTTGTTTAAGTAAAACTGCCTGGGTTCATTCAGCAGACCAGTAATTTGATAGCATTATACCTCTCCTGTTAATTCCTTATCCCCAAACTCCACAATACATCCCAGCTACAACCCACTAAACTTTGAGTGTTATACTCCCAGATACCTGCAAAACAGGACTGGGACACATATCCAGGCAGCATTTACTCCAACACACCACAACATAATATTAAAATAGAAATAAAACATGGTGGATGCTGGGAATCTAAAATATAAATGGAAAATGTTGGAACTGTTCAGGAGTCAGGAGTTTTTGCAGGGGAGTAGAAACCATTGCATGGAATGCCTACGAGGGGATAGGTAGGGAGGCAGAGGAAGGATAATTTGCAATTGCAATCACAAAGGAAGTCCTTGGTTTCTTTGATCAGCACAGCCTTGGTTTTGTGGATAAGACAGAAAGCTGACTGAAGGAATTTGAACAGAGAGGCAGATGAGATCAGGGCATAAATGCATTCAAGGACCTTGAAGCAAAAAGGGAGGTTGAAGCAAGGGTAGTCATCAATGCGGAGCGGGATGTGTTTTTCTGGATATTTTAAGGAGGTAAACTCAGCAATTTTTTGGAGGTTGGACATTGCCCATGAAAGAACGCCAAGAGAAAATTTACCTAAGGAGGGCTAGTTAAATAGTATAACTATACAACAAGCTAACAAATTAAAAGTTTTAAAGTTTATTTATTAGTCACAAGTAGGCTTACATTCACAGTGCAGTGAAGTTACTTTATTTGGTCAGCAATTAACATTTGTTATTTTTGTGAATAATGCTGTTTTAGTCAGCATCTTCATGCAACAGTGTTTAACACAAAACCCAACCATTTGTTTACTAACTCACAAGGTTTAAATTGCCACATTCTTAATCTAAGTCTTTGATTTCTTCACTGTGGTAGACTCTCAAATGCCATCTGAAATGGAGGGCAGTTAGGGATGGACAATAGATGTTGGCCTAGCCAGTGACGCCCACATCCCGTAAAATGAATTTTAAAAATACTTTCCTTAAAGTGTTCTATGCTGCAGTACACTTGTATAGGTGATGGCCATTCCCAACAGGCCTAAATAATGATTCAAGGACTCATAGATACCCTGACATCTGTACTTTACAATTGAGAACATGAACCTCAACTAATGTTATTGATTTTTTTCTCCTTCTCCATAATCTTCATAATAGAAAGTTGTTTTTCAAACTGCAGACCTGTGACCAGCAGCGTGCCTCATAAATTGGTGCTGGATTCATTGTTATTTGTCATTTATATTAATGATTTGGATGAGAAGATAGGAGGCATAGTTAGTAAGTATGCAGATGACATCAAGATTGGTGGCATAGGTGACAGTGAAGAAGGTTATCGCAATTGCGACAGGATCTTGGTCAACTGGGCCAGTGGGCTAACGAATGGCAGATGGAGTTTAATTTAGATAAATGTGAGGTGATGAATTTTGGTAGATTGAACCAGAACAGGACTTACTCAGTTAATGGTAGGGCATTGGAGAGAGTTACAGAACAAAGAATTCTAGGGGGTACAGGTTCATACCTCCTTGAAAGTAGAGTCATAGGTGGACAGAGTGGTGAAAAAGGCATTCAGCATACGTGGTTTCATTGGTCAGAACATTGAATACATGAGTTGGGATGGTCTTGTTGAAGTTGTGCAAGACATCGCTAAGGCCACACTTGGAATACTGTGCAATTCTGGTCACCCGATTATAGAAAGGATATTATTAAACTAGAAAGAGTGCAGGAGAGATTTATTAGGATGCTACCGGGACTTGATGATTTGAATTATAAGGTGAGGCTTGATATACTAAGACTTTTTTCTCTGGAGAGTAGAACACTGAAGGGTGATCTTATAGAGTTCTGTAAAATAATGAGGGGCACAGATCAGCTAGAAAGTCAATATCTTTTCCCAAAGGTAATGGAGGCTAAAACTAGAGGGCATAGGTTTAAGGTGAGAGGGGAGAGATTGTTTCACACACAGGGTGGTGATTGTCGGGAACAAGCTGCCAGTGGTAGTAGTAGAGGCGGGTACAATTTTGTCTTTTAAAAAGTGTTTAGACAGTTACATGGGTAACATGGGTATAGAGGGATATGGGCCAAATGCGGGCAATTGGGACCAACCTGGGGTTTAAAAAAGAGAAGCATGGACAGGTCAGGCCGAAGGGCCTGTTTCCATGCTGTAAACCTCTATGACTTTATGACTCTGTAATCTCATGATACTGAAGTTCTTGCTACTGTTCACTCAGCAATGCTGCCCCAACTGAGATTAGTTACTATATCACTGGCCAGATGTCAAACCTGAGAGATACCTGCAATGTGATATCACATTGGGCCAGTATACGTACCCACTGACCAATTATTTCAAATAATTTTTAATCTGTAATAATAAATCTAGATAGCTTTACAAGTTATAATTTATGGAGCTTGGAGGATTTAACAAGAATCTTCTTTATATTTAATATTAAAATGGCCAGTTAGAATGCAGGAAAGGAATTCCTCTTAGGCTGGTCACTTTAGCGACATATTTGCATGAAAGCTTGTTTTACAGATGCACTGACTTTATTTTTGCTAAAGTTATTGATTGGAAAAATTTTGTTTTAAGGATGTCAACCTATCTTTATTCATCCAAGTCACAATTCAATCATGTCCTTATCTTTTCTAGAGTTTCCCGCATTTATGTTCATTAAGATGCTTGACGTTCCAAAGAAAAGAGATTCATTCCTCACCTTTGAGAAGAATGGAAAATCCAAGGTATCCTGAAGTGACAAAGGGTTGTGTGTGGGTGTGCGCTGTATACGATTGTGTGCTGCGAATAACTGACGTGGCTCTGTGTTTCACGTTCCCTGATGCAACTGAATGTGTTGATGTTTGCTCATGCATTTCTCTTGTACCTCAGTAACGAAACCTTCACGTTTAGTACGGCTTCAGTATATTTTGTGATCTGCATTCCATTGACATATTTCTGATATAGCTATCAGTCTCACACAGAGAGGGTTTGACTGACAAAAAGTTAACAATTCAAGTCTTTGTTCCTCTTGTCCATGAGATCTTTTAAAGTTTATTGATTAGTCATAAGTAAGGCTTACATTGACACTGCAGTGAAGTTATTGTGAAATTTCCCTAGTTGCCACGCTCAATGTCAATACACGTAACCAGCATGTCTTTCAGACTGTGGGAGGAAACCAAAGCATCCGGAGAAAACCCACACAGACATAGGGAGAACGTGCAAACTCCACACAGACAGTGAGCCAAGCCAGATCCCTGACCCTGTGAGGCAGCAGTGCTAACCAACGTGCCACCATGCTACCCTTACTGCTGCTTTTTTGGCTGTAATCCCACTTGACTGCTGATCCACCCCACATCTCTTTCTAGCTCCCATGTTAAATGACATTACAAATGGATTCCTTTGCTCAAGTACTGTGTATCCAATCAAAAATACTGTCAGCAACCTCCCTTCAAAAAATCCATCCTTGATCCCTTGCCTTTCAAACCAGCACCTCTTTTCCAATCTTCAATTTCTTTTCAAAGTCTTCGAGCACATCACCTCCTGAATCCATGCTCATCTTTCCCACAGCTTCCTGTTCGAAACTCAATCAGATTCCTTACCCCTGCCATAGCACCAAAATCGCCCAAATCAAAGTTATATATGCGATACTCCATGACTGTGACCACAGTGTATTCTCCCCCCTTCTTCCTCCTCCCCCTGCCCTGTCTACAAACTCTGACCTGATTGACCAGACCAACTTCCTCCAACATCTCTGTTATCCAGTCGAGTGGGACACCATTGTTCCAGATATGTGATGGCATTTTACAGCCAATGAATAATTTTGCAGTGTAGTCACTATTATAACATAAAAAAGCAGAGCAGCCAGTTTGTAAACGGCAAGCTCCCACACACAATATCATAATGAGCAGATTCTTTTGGGATGCTATTAATTAAGGGATAAATGTTGGCCAGAACGCTTGGGAAAACTCCCCTTCTCATCTTCAAAATAGTGTCATGGAACCTTTTATAGCCACCTGAGAGGGTAAACAGGGCTGTTCTTTAACATATCCGCTGTAGAACAGTGCCTCCAACATTGTAGCTCTTCTCAGTGTTACGTTGGGACAGGTTGCTCTCTGAGGCAGGGCTGACATTTTGTCAGCTGAATAAAGCTCATGGTGTGTAGAAATCCCTATTCAAGATGTCCTAGAGCAGCAATTCATGACATCAAACAAAGAAATATACAAAAAAATGTCTCTCCTTCCAGTCTACCAACAGGTCTGAAGCACAAAACAAATGTGCAGATGTCTTCCTCTATAGTATTTGGAATCATAGAATCCTTATAGTGCAGAAGAGACCATTTGGCCCATTGAATCTGCAGTGACTCTACGACACCTGCTGTTAGGAGTTTTGCACATTCCTCCTAACTTGTTCATGTAATTTTAGTGTGTTTAATTGGTTTGAAGAAAGCGGTCTTACCTACTCAAAACCAACATCGTGCACCCAGTCATATAATGACATTGGTGGCAGATAATGACAGTTTTTTCCCCATGGGTCAGAAGGTGGAAATAAGAAACCTACAGAATAGAAAGGAGAGGGAAATGTTCATTATTTTGGTATACCCCACAGCATTCTCTGTATAGGAATGAAAGTTTATTTAGAAAACATTACCAGAGACTGCTGAGCTTAACACCTTACTCTTCCTCTTCACAGTTTACTGGATGAGGCCACTTATGAAAAACTTGCAGAGGAAACACTGGACCTTTTAGCTGACTTCTTTGAAGATCTTGGAGATCAGCCTTTTGTTCCAAAGGACTATGATGTATCATTTGCGGTAAAGCTCCACTTCATTGTCTCATTTCAATCACCTTTTAAGGCACATGAAATCTTTCAGTTTGCACTCTGTTTGATGGCCGTGCAAGTGGAGCAGGCTGCTGTCAATTTTCTAGTAATATAGCCAGATGTGAGGAAGCCTGTAACAGTTGCCTGTAGGAAGGTGCCAAGTGAAAGTCCAGTGCTTGTTCATCGCACCCAAGACCTCATTGTTCCTAATCAATATTTCACTCAGTGTATTGGATGCTCAACATTTGTAATCATACTGACATCCAGACACTGGGACTAATAGACACACAGACAGCATCACTAATTAACACAATATGCCTATTATTAAATATAAATATATAGCAGTAACCAATTGATTTAGCACCTTTAACGTAATAAAACATCCCCTGGAATTTCACGGGAGCAATAAAAAAAATCCAAGCCATATAAGGGGATGTGATTAAATCCTTTGTCAAGAGATTTTTAAGAGGCATTTTAAAGTTGGAGAGGGGGCAGAGAGCCCTAGGGAGGGAATCCCAGAGTTTAGGATTGAAGCAGCTGAAATCATGGCCACCAGTGGTTTGAGTAAAATCAAGGATGCTCAAGAAACCAGAATCTTAGTTTGTGGAAACAGCTGCAACAGTTTACTGATGCAACTAAAGGCAGCATTTTCCTCTTCCCCCAAAAGGGGGATTGCATGGATGTGATTCTTCCCAGGCGCAATTCCAAGGTTGGGCAGGCAGTGTCTATGGCAGGAAACCCACCCTGTCACCTGTTAATGCCCTTAAGTGGCCTTTTTCCATTCAGCCTCAATTTTTAGCAGGAAAACATTGAAAAAATTCTCCATCTCAGGCAGGAAGCTGGGATGGGTGCCCTCTCTTCCAAGACCTTGGACCTCTGGCCCTCCCTAACCCCGAATGCCATGATCGCCCTCCCCCCGCCAGGGCATCCCTTCCCTCCTGTCCTAATAATGTGTAAGCACATCTGTCATACAATTGAGACCACTCAACTGGAGCAAATCATGTGGAACCATTCTTTTCATGACATTGCATAAAACATTTCAATGTCAAGTATATTCAGTAAAAAGTCTGACAACACCAGGTTTTAGTCCAACCTATTTATTTGATAATATACTCACAAGCTTTCGAGGGACACCCTCTTCGTCAGGTGAACGAAGAGGGTGTCCCTCGAAAGCTTGTGAGTATATTATCAAATAAATAGGTTGGACTAAAACCTGGTGTTGTCAGACTTTTTACTGTGTTTACGCCAGTCCAACGCCGGCATACCCACATCAAGTATATTCAGCACAGTAAAACCTGCACAATGTTGACATGCATTGTGTCTATATTGATATTTGCATTTTAAATTGCTGTTTTGAGAGATACACAACCGACTTTCTTTGCATTCCAAAGCACAGAAATCAGCTGGAATGGCTGGTCAGGCTGTATTGAAAATCTTTGCCTGTAACTGATCGAAGCTAAGAGCTATGACCATCTGGCTAACCTAACTTGTACTCTGGTTATATTGCAATCCTGGCCTTGGGGACCCCAACAAAATGCCAAGGTTCAATAAGCTCCAGAGGCACTGGTAAATATCCCACAAAGTGGGCTCCTACAGACTTCCTGCTGTCGGCCACCATGACCATCATGGTAAAATTGGTCACTGCCATGGATTCACAGTATATGTATCAACCTTTGAAACTTCCAAAAAACCTTCCATACACAGGGGTTGACTTATATGCCAGTATAAAATGTGAACTGTTTATGCAGGTGGTCACTGTTTTAAAATGTGAGAAGATTTCTGTTTGTTGGTCACTATGCATGGTCTGATCTGGTGCATGTCTTAAACTCCTGCGCATCTTGGTAACATGGTCCATATCACCTGCTTGATTCAATGCACTGACTTGTCACCCTAAACATTTATTTCTGAACTGAAAAGTTGAAACTGACTCTTAATGCAAGTATAGCTCTAAACATGCAATTATTAGCTGAAAAACAGGAAGTTAACTTATACGCTAACATTGCCTTAAACGTGCATTTTGGAGTCCAAAACAGGACCATATTATACACGGGGTCGACTTGTGCACCATGATCATGGTGAGTGGTCGGGTAAGTGGAGCTGAGTCCATGAAAAGATCAGCCGTGATCTGACTGAATGGCTCGAGGTGGTCTACTCCTGCTCCTAGTTCTTATGTTCTTATGATCTACGGTATTTCTGAAGGTTAGTCAAAATTGTTAGATTTGGGAAGGCCATGTGTTTCTGCTATTCAATTATAAATAATAAAAAAGATCAGGAAAGAATGTTTGATTTTAAAACTGTTGCTGAGTCTGTGAGCTCTGCTCTAATTATTCCCGGTCTTCAAACCCCACTTCTTCACTCCATCCTCACTCCAGAAAAAGCCACGGGAGATTGTCTGGTATTTGTTAAATATTCTTCGGATCAACTGTATTTTTACTTTTTTTCAGAATGGTGTGATAACCATAAACATGGGAGAAAAGCTGGGGACATACGTGATTAATAAACAGACTCCAAACCGACAGATCTGGTTATCATCACCCATCAGGTATACAGTGAATGCAGAATGAAGCACTTAAAATAAAATTGTGTGGTGCACAAGTAGGGTGATGGGCTTTTATGTTTCCTTCCCTTTTGCTGCACTGTGTATACCAGCCTCCCCTTTCAGCACCAGATTCTTTCACTTTGTCTGTTTGAAGTAGCAATTATTCCTTAAAAGTGATTTTCTCATTCAAACTGGCCACTGGAGTTTTTGTGTTCTGGAAGTGATTTGGAAAAAATAAAATTGTGATTGCTTCTCTAGCCTGATTAGCTCCACCTGCAGAGATTGCTAGAAAATTTCTGGGGAGGGAAACCACACATCATCTTGTTAATATTGTTACTATTGCCTGGCTCTGGCTCTGTCCAGCCCTGAGCACTCCATGATCAGTGAGCAGATGCAGCTCATCAAGTATGGCACGTTCTTGCCAGGAAGCTGGTCCAGGAGTTGCTGTCTGCAGGAGCCCCAGGATGAACAGTACAGGGTCGAAAGCTGGGCCTGGTGAGGTTTCACAAGACAAGCTCAGTGTGAAGCAGGCAGGGCTGGGATGGAGAAAGAGGGAGAGGTCTGATTTGATTTGATTTATTATTGTCACATATATTAGTATACAGTGCAAAGTATTGTTTCTTACACGTTATACAAACAAAACATACCATCATAGAGAAGGAAAGGAGAGAGCGCAGAATGTAGTGTTACAGTCATAGGCAGGGTGTGGAGAAAGATCAACTTAATGCGAGGTAAGTCCATTCAAAATTCTGATGGCAGCAGGGAAGAAGGACTGGACCATGAGATGAGAGGGTGGATGCAGATTCACAACTTGCGTGTCAGCGTGAACACATTGAAGCTCGAGCTGGCTCTGCCAAAGTGATTGTCAATATCCTCGCCTCTCATCTTCTACCAGCTAACCCCAACTTGTACCTTTCTTTGATCTTTTTGTCTTTTCAAAATGGTAACCATTGGGTAAGAAACTAAGATGACTGTGCATGTGTGACAGACACATTGCCATGGCTTGATTGGTCAGAAGCTGTGCCTCACCTGTCTAAAGGGATGATGTAGAGCTGCTGGCGTTAGACTAGGGTGAACACAGTGAGAAGACTCACAACACCAGGTTAAAGTCCAACAGGTTCATTTGGAATCACGAGCTTTGGGAGGGCTGCCCCTTCATCAAGTGAGTCATCTAATGAAGGAGTAGTGCTCCAAAAGCTCCTGCTACCAAATAAATCCATTGAACTTTAACCTGGTGTTGACGGACTTTTTACTGTGTCCAAAGGGACACCAGGTGAGTTACATCAGCTGTCTGCTGGTTTCCAGCATAGTGCCATTTCACTTTGAGCCAATCAGCAATGTATGACAAAGGAAGTGTGATCCTTGCACTGTGATCACAAGTATACCTATTATGGAGAACAGGCAGGGTGTTATTGTAGTTGAAACATTGTAAGTAAATGTATACTTTTAAATCTGTTTTTCTTAAATCTGCCTTTCATTCTGCACCATCAGAATGAGAAAGAAGCAGGTAATTTCCCCCGTGAGGTTGGGAAACCAAATCAGCCTCAGTCCTTGCAGCAGCCTGCATCATTACTTTCATTTTTGTTTCAGTTTATTTTTAATGTCCTTATCACTAGAGTTGTAGTTGGTCAGTTGCAGGGGGCACGGTGGTCAGCACTGCTGCCTCCCAGCGCCAGAGGGTTCAGTTTCAGCCTCGGGTCACTGTCTGTGTGGAGTCTGTTCTCTCTATGTCTGTGTGAGCTTCCTCCGGGTGCACCAATTTTCCTTCCACAGCCCGAAAGATGTGCGGGTTAGGTTGATTGACCATGCTAAAATTGCCCCTTTGGGGATTAACAGGGTAAATATGTCGGGTTATAAGGATAGGGCCTGGGTGGGATTGTGGTTGGTGCAGGCTCAATGGACCGAATGGCCTCTTGTGCACCGTGGGGATTCTGTGATTCTAAAAGCAATGACAATATTGAAATTTGGTATTAGAAATGCAGCAACAACTCAAAAAGATGAAAAAATGTTCTTGTTCATCAGGGTCTTCAAGCTTGTCCATTTCATGGTCCTGATACAGCAGCCATTCTTATCTCAAACCTAGTAGAAAATGTTTACTTCTTTCTCTGTAATGGCCTGAATTCTAACCCCCTCCCCCTCCACTTCCCCCTGCCACTCACCCAGAGAGAATGGTGCATGGAGAAGGGCTGTCTCCCAGCTCCAACGTGTCATAATCGCAGAGTCATCATCGTTGTTGAGGAAAACACAGTCCTACTTAACGTTCAAAAGTTGCAACTTGACGACACTATCAGCGCCACGACATAATCTTAATTTCATACTCTTTTCCACCTCTTTCTGTCAGGAAAAAGATACTAAAGTCTGAGGTCATGTGCCAACCAACTCAAGAACAGCTTCTTCCCTGCTACCTTTTGAATGGACCTACATTACAATAATCTGATCTTTCTCTGCATTCTATATGTGACTGTAACACTATATTCTGTACTCTCTCCTTTCCTTTTCCCCTATATATTATGCCTGCATGCCACAGTGGGTCAACTTGTGGTCACAATGCAGGAATGCCTTTGTCATATTTTGCTGATAGTGCAATTTCACTTTAAGCCAATGTTGAAATCTGGCAGACAGGTAGTTTTGTCTGTATAGCGTGCAAAAAACAATACTTTCCACTGTGTACCAATACACGTGACAATAATAAATCAAATCATGTGCAAGGATTGGCATGCAAAGCCTATAGCCTGGCAGCAGAACAGAACACAATGCGAGAAGCCGAGAGAGGCCATAGTGAGTCTTAGAAGTTTTTGTCTGTTTAAACCCCTTCTGGGCTTGGAAGAGGTGAAGTCTGCTGCTCCCCACAAGGTCTCACCAGAGTTGTCCACCTCCATCCCTTCTCTGATTCAGACAGGTGAGATCCTAGCTGCAGCTTCCTGCCACCAAAATCCTGTCCCACCCGCCTGACAGGCAGGTACTGAATGTGTTTGTATGTCTGTTAGGTGAGAGTTTAACAATGTTCATTTAACCAAGGCCCTGCCATTGAGATGTAAAGATTAAAAGTGTTTGTGTTCTCATTTGATCATTTTCTGTGCATTTTCTTCAGTGGGCCTAAACGATATGACTGGACAGGAAAGAAATGGGTCTATTCTCACGATGGAATCTGTTTACATGGCCTGCTCACAAAGGAGTTCTCTGCAACTCTCAAGACCAAAGTGGATGTACTTTCAGTCGCAGACGTCAGTGATGTATGACCCAGCAGAAAAATCTAAGAACTGTTTCCAAAAAGATGTTTTAAATAAGATACACCCCTGTTGTAATTATTATGTGTGAATGCCTTGTTCCTGTGACAGGTTCTGGATGCTGTAAAGGTTGCAATCAATCTATGTTATCCTGAAGTAAATTGCCTGTTTGCAGCGGAATCTTCCTGATTGCAAGGAGTGGAGATTCTTCAATACAGTTAATGAATGAAAGGATGTATTTTGTTTCTGTACACTGGGGTTATAAAAGTTTATTTTTGCGTCTGAAGTAATTGTGAATAGTATTAAGTGCCTACTAAAGTTCCAAAATAATTTGGTAGATTTTTTTCCCTAAATTTAAAATATCTATAAATGTGTAATCTATCAAGCAATAGTAATGTTGGGTGTTTGGCTAACTTGCTTCATGTAAATTTTAACCAGTCTCCTCACATTTTACAGTGTTACAGCCACAGAGTTCAAATCTCAAATCCAGTTGGTAGGTTAACCTGGAAAATCTTTTTTAAAATTGGAATTTGATCTGATTTATTGAAGAGAAACCAAATGCATAAAATTCCCAAAGCTAAGTTCCTGGTGGGGAGTCACACTCGACAGGAGAGTGGGACAGAGAATTGATTACACAGCATTACTACCCCATCTCCAACTCCCTGCTCTCAACCTGAGATAGTCAATTTACCCAACAATTAAAATCACAAATGCTCCATGGAAACCAGCAGTTTTATTTTATTTCTTTGTGTTCATTGTTCACATTTATTCAGTAAGTCAGGTTTCTATATTGTACACTGAAATTCCCCTCTTCACCTCAATGCCAACACATTTTCTCTTTGCATCACTGCTGGGAAAATGGTATCAAACGTACCCACCATTTGAAAGGTAGGGTAATACTTTAGTTGCTTTTCCTTCAGCACCATGATGCAATTTTAACACAGGAGCTGTTTGGATGGGTGTACAATTACCTGAAGTAAACCAAAATGATTAGAGATGAGACAGAAGGAATCACCCCTAAAGAATTGATTTCCAGTTTTTTGGCTGTGGTTGGTTATTTTGCCTATCCTAAAATTAAACTGAGTCCTCAGTTGGTGATGAAAGGGCTTTGATCTGAAGCATTGGGAGTTTTATTGCCCAGAATGCAGATTTGGCAGGGGAGATGGGTGTGGTTTAGAATAGACAACCAGCTCGCCACCTTCCCACCCACTCCCAACCTATTAGAGTGGGTGGGTAAGGCATTATATAGGCTGACCACCCTCACACCAATTGAGGGCCTTAGCTGGCTAAATAATGGCCTGTTAAGGACCTGTTTTTGTCCCAGTTCCAGTAATATGTGCAGCTGGAGAAGAAAAGGGAGGATAACCTGTTGCTTCACCACCTCAGGTGAAAAACAGGAAGTAAGGGAGAGGTACCTCATGTAGGGAGTGTCCTGTGCCCATTAGAGGCATCCCTGTGCGACTCCATCCCCTCCCTAGGAAGCTGGATCTCTCCCTGACCAAGAACATTCTCTATGGATCCTCGCAGGACTGCTTCTAGTCCCACAGGCAGCCACTACTGAGTTCGATCTGATTGGTCAGCAGCTCTTGAGGGTGTGATGTCCTTTACCAGAGGGCTGGATGCCCCACAATTACACCCAGGGTGTTATCACTGTTGGTTAGCCGCCTTTAGAATCAATTGGCTCCAAACTGCCTTTTCTACCAGTGGGGTGAAAAATATTCCTCCTCATAAAATTCAGCCCATCAGCTCTGCTCCCCCCCGCCCCCCCCGCACTGGTGCTGCCAGACTTGTCAAATATTTCTGCATTTTATTTCACCTTTGGGTTGTGAAATTTCCAAGCCTCCCCATCCCCCCTTTTCCACCCTTTCCACAATTTGCCCTCTGTGATTTCATCGTTATTGTAGTGAGTTAACCAAAAGGCAAGCCAAGCTTTGTTTACTGCCTCCCCTTGAGAGACATTGGACTGTCAACTAAAACACAGCACCCATCATCCCTACTGAGAACTCAACATCCCTGGAAGAATGTGTGTAATAGTTAACTTGGACGACACCCACCCTCAGCAGCTGGCGAAGAATCGAGTATTCCTTCCACCCACAACTATTCTGACAAGCCACTATTGGGCTGAATTTTGAAGTCAGAACTGTGAGGAGGCGTATTACCTACTCAGTGTAAATTTAGAGCAGTAATTATGTAAGTTTCAGGAAGTCATTTGCGATAAAGTGGGAAATGGGCCAAGCCCCAGCAAGAAAAAAGCTTTATTTATTTATGAGAATCTGATTGTTAATGAAAAACCCTGACTTGTATATGGGAAATCATAATTTGTTTAAATTATGTCAGAAATATACATGTCATTTTTGTAATGTGTGTGTATAATCAATAACATACACTATTTCCTGCTTTTAACATAATGTAATATCCACCAGGCCTAATGGGTGAGAAGGCTGAAGACACCTTCAGGGTTTGCCTGAAATTGTGCACAAGTACCCTTCTGAACCCACAAAGAAGGGTGCAGCAATTTGATTAATGACCAGATGCTCTTTTTAATCTTAGTTGAGGGGTAAATACTAAGCAGGACACTGGGGAGAACCCAGTCCAACGCTGGCATCTCCACATCATGACTTGTTGAAGACGATGACCGCATGCCCTTTGGTGCCATTTTCTATTTCAGATTTATATTTCAATAATATTCACTGCTGTAGTGCTGTTAGACTGACGGCAGTGCAGGGGTTGGCTGGCTCAGTTGGCTAAATGGCTAGAGTATGATGCAAAATGGCACCAACAGGACAGATTCAATCCTTATACCAGCTGTGACAGCTCCTGGAAGTCTGCCTCCTTAGCCTTCCCCATGCCCACAGAGTGGTGCTTTTTAAGCTATATACAGCCTCTGAGTACTGTGCCTAAGATCCAAGCCTTATGGATAAATACCTGGGAGTGGAGCAACTCATAATGAATATTGTCAGAACATTTTTACTCACCCTTAAAGTCATATTGGGTGGCACAGTAGCACAGTGGTTAGCACTACTGCTTTACAGCAGAAGGGACCTGGGTTCGATCCCCAGCTTGGGTCACTGTTAATGTGGATTTTGCACATTTCCCCCCATGTCTGCGTGGGTTTCCTCCCACTGTCTGAAAGACGTGCTGGTTAGATGCATTGACCCAAACAGGCGCCGGGGTATAGCGATGAGGGGAATTTCACAGTAAACTTCATTGCAGTGTTAATGTGAGCCTTACTTGTAACTAATAAATAAACTTTTACTTTAATTTTATTATTATCCCCAACAAATTGCTGCAAATACAAATTGTTAACAGCTAACAGGGAATCTGGGAGCTTCTGAATGGGAGGCTCCGATGATAATTTCATTAATTAATGAGATTTAGAATATGGAAAGAAACAGCAACGCAGAAGAAAATGGGATAAATTAGGGTCATATCAAATATAGAAAGAAAATGCAAGATTTTATTTGGAAAAAATCTCTAGGAACAATCTATTTTTATAGGAAAGAGACTTCATGATTTTAATTGTTCATTTTCTGGGCCTTGCAGATTGAGTTTTAAGACAGGACAGGAAATGATGTCATTGGCAGTGTTCCAACAACATGCCCAAAATATCTGCAGGGAGATATTCTTAGAATGGAGCAAAAGGAGCAACTTCAGGAAACTCACAGGGATGTTGAGAGCAAGTTTTTGCAAGACTAATACAGGGAATCATCTAGAAGGACAAAGGCAGCAGACACACGCAAACACCACCACCTGCAAGTTCCCCTCCAAACCACTCACCATCCTGACTTGAAATTATATTGGACGTTCCTTCACTGTCACTGGGACAAAATCCTGGAGCTCCCTCCCTAACAGCATTGTGGGTGTACATACACCACATGGACTGCAGCAGTTCAAGAAGATGGCTCACCACCACTTTCTCAGGGACAGTTAGGGAGGACAGTAAATGCTGGCAACACATCTTGTAGAAAGGATTTTTAAAAAGTAACTCACAGTATATCACTTCCTAGCCACAAGTTTCAATGTTTTTAGGCACTAATAACGGCAGTTGCAATTAAACTTGCCACTAATTTTCCAAGAACATCTGAGTCACTGCTTAGATTGGCACCATGTGTATCATGCATCAGTGAAGTATGATGACAAATAGCGTAAAGTTTAATTATTAGTGTCACAAATAGGCTTACATTAACATTGCAAGGAAGTTACTGTGAAAATCCCCCAGTCGCCACACTCCGGCATCTGTTCAGGTACACTGAGGGAGAATTTGGCACAGCCTAACCAGCACATCTTTCGGACTGGGAGGAAACTGGAGGAAACCCAGACAGGCATGGGGAAAATGTGCAGACTCCTCACAGACAGTGACCCAAGCTGGGAATCGAACCTGGGCCCCTGGGCGCTGTGAGGCAGCAGTGCTAACCCACTGTCCCACCACTTAGTGGCTTAGTAGTAACTTGGTAGCGAACGTCACAACAAAAAGGTAGTCCTGTGTTTTCAGCAAGTTTTTATGGGTATTAACTGGAATTATGAAATAGTTACAGGAGGAATGCATCATGTGCCCATTGGAAAATCCAATGTTTGCAGACACAGTATCGATGATAGTTCAGCATAAATGGTTCAGCCACGAACTGCAGGGAGCTAGAGGATTGGCCCAACCTACCTGTTGGCTGCTTTATCTGTAATGAAACTCCTGATGATTCATAGAGGAAGTTGTTGTGAGTCACCTGCCTGTCACTCCAGTTTCACTGCTAAACAGGAAGAGGGACTATTTCTGAACACGGGTGGGTCCCCAGCCAAACAAAATACCCTGGAATTAAACCGGAATTCAAGAGAGACCAGCTCCGAGTATTACCTCTCCAACTCGCAGCAGTTAAGAAAGTGCAGCATTTCTTGTTTATAATAATCAGTGTGCGAAAGTGGTTTCCACCTGTATAGGTGCGTGCTCTGTCAGTACAGGTAAGTGCAATGTATGGACAAGAAATAAATCACTCACTTTGTCTTATATTAATAGTGATGTGTTATCCAACTGGAGCATTATCTGTGAGATAAATACAATTGGAAAATGTTGTCAAATTCCAGAGAGTGAATGTGTTTGCTGCAAGGGCCTGTTTCAGCATCCCTTATTGTTACATAACTTCAATCACTAATAACATACCTGAGTGTTTTAATTTATTATTACGCATTGAACACCTGTCCAAATCGCCTGTGCTGACTGCATATGAAAGTGTTGCTAATCTACCATTGGTTATTTGTTAGTGCCACAAGTAGACCTACATTAACACTGCAATGTAGTTAATCCGGCGCCTGTTCGGGTACACTGAGGGAGGATTTAACATGGCCGGTCCACCTAACCAGCACACCTTTCTGACCGGAGCAGCCGGAGGAAACCCACGCAGACACGGGGAGAACATGCAAACTCCACACAGACAGTGACCCAAGTCGTGAATTGAACCTGGGTCCCTGGCGCTGTGAGGCAGCAGTGCTAACCACTGTGCCAGCCTTCATTAGCCTGGTCAGGGATGTTCTTTCTGAAGCAGAATTTCAACAAGAAGTCTGACGGTTTCTCGGGTAATTTAATTCCGCCAATTATAGAGCAGAAACGGTTAGACGCCAGAGCCATGGAAACCTCCCCCCTCCCACCCCACAATCCGCAACCTTAAAACTTTGCTTTGTCCTTCCTGCATTTTTCACCCTGTTCCTCTTTCCCAGGATGTAAACCGGTTTTGTTCAGTTTGTTTTTATTGGCGCTGGATAATGTGCGGTCAACTTGCAAAACTGCAGGTGTAATATTTACACTTGACAATGCTGCCTTTTATGAATATCAGAGATTCAGTCCCTTCAATTGAGAGAGGAACCGTCATTGAAATAACATTTACTTTGTGGGGAGAGGTCCTTTTTCGATTTTGAGTCTTTACAGTGAAGGCCATCCCACATTGTAATTCATTGTGGATAATTGATACATCAAACCCTATTGAAACTCTTGTGCTTGCACTGAGAGGTCCAAAGGTTGGAGCAGTTTGTTTGCACATTGAGCCAACGTTTAAGTTACTTTCACTTTAAAGATAGTTTTGCTGCTTTTCTTTTTGTTCCCCATTTCACACACCGTATGAAGTAGAACAGGAACAGGTAATCTGTTCAAGGGATCTACCAATGCTGCCTTGGAGCCAGCAACTAATAGCAACAACAACTTGCATTTATGTAGTTCCTTCAATGCAATAGAAATTTCCCAAGTCACAGTAACTTAATCAAACAAAGTTTGGCACCATGCCATATGCCCTTCCTTAACTCTGTAATTTCCTCCAGGCCTAAATCCTCTCCAACTCCAGCTTCTGGTCATTTCTCCACTACTGCAGCTCTAGATTCTAGAATTCCCTCCCTAACCCTCTCCACTTCTGCTCCTGCTTTGATCACCTGTCCTAATGTCTCCTTAAGTGGCTTAGTGTTAAACTGTGTTTGATAACACTCCTCCAAAGAACTTTGGGATATTTCCTACATTAAAAGCCCTACGTAAATGCAGGTTGTTGTAGTATGTACTAATAACTATTAGGTTAGAATAGAGAAAAGCTAATGAACCACACTCATCACTCAATCTTCATGGCTATGTATATAGTATAGGTGTGTGTGGGTATATATAAAGTTAAAGTTTATTTATCAGTGTCACAAGTAGGCTTACATTAACACTGCAATGAAGTTACTATGAAAATCCCCTAGTCGTGCGTTCGGGTATACTGCGGGAGAATTTAGCATGGCCAATGAACCTACCTAACACGTCTTTCGGACTGTGGGAGGAAACTGGAGTGCCCAGAGGAAACTCACGCAGACACGGGGAGAATGTGCAGATTTTGCACAGACAGTGACCCAAGCCAGGAATCGAACTCGGTCCCCTGGCTCTGCGAGGCAGCAGAGCTAACCACTGTGCCACCGTGCCAATGATTAAAATTCTAAAAGATGTAAATACAGGTAGATTTTTCCTTTTGTGGGCGAGACCAAAACCAGTATCCTTAAATGTGAAATAGTCACTAATAAATAAACACAATAGGAAATTTAGGTGAACTTTTACTGAGTGGTAAGAATGTAGAACCCTCTGGCACCAGGGCTGGTTGAGGTGATCAGAGGACTCCCAGCAGAGGAAGAGGAAGCTGGATAAACACATGGAGGAAATGAAATAGGAGAATATGGTGATGAGGTTGGATGAAGTAGGGTGAGAGGAGACCCATGAGGAGCTCAAGCACTGGCATGGACCAGTTAAACCTACAACCTGTCTCTACACTCTTACTTCAATGGAATTCTCTGTACTCCAAGGACAACCCAATGATACAACTTCCATCCTGAATGAGATTAACTAATCCATCTGGGAGCTGAGACAGTTCTTGTGCAGAGCCATTGAGGAAGCTCTTTATCCGAGTTTGCAAAAGATATTGGGTTTTGATGATAGAAAGCATCACCACAAAATGACCATTGGCTGCTCAGCTGAGAACCAGCCACAGTCACAAGAGATTTTGCCCGGCAGATGGCGATCTAATCAGCTGCTTGGTGTCAGAAATGATAAAACCCTATCATCGCCAATTTTCTTCCATGAGGTCACTCAGCCCTGATTATCACTGGGGGTCGGATTTGGTTTCAGGGGCAATGGGGTCGGGTGGGTGGGTGAAGTTGGTCCAACAGGCATGGCAAAGTCCAGAAGTGCCAGGGTGGGGTTGCCAACTTGCCAGTGCCCCCCCCTTGGTGTCTCCAGGAATTGGGGATTAATCTCCTGGACATTTCTGTGAGAAACTTGCAGATGATAAATCATAGCGGCATTTTAATAAGAGTCATAATTTATTCAATTTATTTGAAAAATAGGAGAGGTGGGGAAGAAATGGGGCAGTTTACAAAAGAATGCAAGAAGTGAGAGAGCTGGGGGTATTTGTATATTATCTTTCAAAGTGGGAGAATGGATTAACAAAGCAGAGGAGTTCTTGGAATGCTGCCAGGATAGTTTCCTTGAACAGTGTGTGTTGGAGCCGACGAGGGAGCGAGCTACCTTGGATCTGGTGTTATGTAATGAGGCGGGTAGAATTAGGGACCTTGCAGTGAAGGATCCTCTTGGGGAGAGTGATCATTGTATGGTGGAGTTTCTGGTGCAGGTGGAGGAGGAGAAAGTGGGTACCCGGACACGCGTCCTTTGTTTGAACAGAGGGGAGTACGGTAGGATGAGAGAAGAATTGACGAATGTTGACTGGGGGAGCGCGTTGGAAGGTAGATCTGCTGAGGAGCAGTGGAGGATCTTTAAGGAGATCTTTCTTGGTGCTCAGCAGAAATTTATTCCGATGGTTAAAAAGGAGTGTAGGAGGAGAGGTAATAAGCCGTGGATAACGAAGGAGGTGAAGGAAAGTGTTGAATTAAAAGCGGAGACGTTTAGAGTAGCTAAGAGTAGTGGGCGAGAAGAGGATTGGGAGAGGTTTAAATGTCAACGAAGATTGACAAAGAAGTTGATAAAGAAGGGTAGGAGAAACTATGAAGCTGGGCTAGCACTTAATATAAAAAAGGATAGCAAGAGTTTTTATAAATATATAAAAAGGAAGAGGCTGGCTAGGGTGAACGTTGGACCCTTAGAGGATGAGAGGGGGGACTTAGTGGTAGGGGATGGGGAAATGGCTGAGGTCTTGAATAACTTTTTTGTTTCGGTCTTCACGGAGGAGGACGTGAATAATTTGCCGGGTGTTAGCGATGGAAAGGTGGTAGGACTGGAGGGTCTCAATGACATTACTGTTACTAGAAAGGCGGTGCTCGACAGACTGGAGGGACTGATTGTGGACAAGTCCCCAGGACCGGATGGAATGCATTCGAGGGTTCTGAAAGAAATGGCGGAGGTGATAGTGGATGCCTTGGTGGTTATTTTCCAAATGTCGCTGGATTCCGGGGAAGTGCCGGAAGATTGGAAAACAGCTAATGTTACGCCGTTGTTTAAGAAGGGTGCCAGGCAAAGGGCAGGGAATTATAGGCCCGTTAGTTTAACGTCTGTTGTAGGTAAAATGTTAGAATCCGTCATCAAGGAGGAAATAGCGAGGCATCTTGAGGGGAATTGCTTGATAGAGCAGGCGCAGCACGGTTTCGTTAAGGGGAAGTCGTGTCTGACAAATTTACTGGAGTTCTATGAGGATGTGTCTAGGGCGGTGGATAGAGGAGAGCCGGTGGATGTGGTCTTTCTTGATTTTCAGAAGGCGTTTGACAAGGTACCTCACAAGAGGTTATTGCAGAAGGTAAGGGGGCATGGAGTTGGGGGTAGGGTGTTAGCGTGGATAGAGGATTGGTTGTCAAATAGGAGGCAGAGAGTGGGGGTTAATGGGTGCTATTCGGATTGGCGGTTGGTGACTAGTGGAGTGCCCCAGGGGTCGGTGCTATTTACCATTTATATAGATGATCTGGAGGAGGGAACCGAGTGTTTGGTGTCGAAATTTGCTGATGACACCGAGATTGGTGGAACGGCAAATTGCACGGAGCGTGTGGAGAGTCTGCAGAAGGATCTAGATAGGCTGGGCGAATGGGCCAGGAACTGGCAAATGGAATTTAATGTTGGCAAGTGCGAGGTGGTCCACTTTGGTAGGAATAATGGTAGGAAGGACTATTACTTACGTGGCGAAAAACTGCAGCATGCGACGGTGCAGAGGGACCTCGGGGTCCTTGTGCATGAGTCGCAAAAACCCAGCTTGCAGGTGCAGCAGGTGGTCAGGAAGGCGAATGGGATGCTGGCCTTCATAGCGAGGGGGATTGAATATAAAAGTAGGGAGGTCTTGCTGCAGCTGTATAGGGCATTGGTGAGGCCGCAGCTGGAGTACTGTGTGCAGTTTTGGTCGCCGCACTTACGCAAGGATATTTTGGCCTTGGAGGGAGTGCAGAGGAGGTTTACTAGGCTGATACCGGAGTTGAGGGGGTTGAGCTATGAGGAGAGGCTGAATAAACTAGGCTTGTACTCGTTAGAGTTTAGAAGAATGAGGGGAGATCTCATTGAGACATATAAGATGATGAATGGGATGGATAGGATAGAGGTGGAGAGATTCTTCCCGCTCAGAAAGGACAGTAGGACTAGGGGGCACAGCCTCAAGATAAAGGGGGGGCGGTTTAGAACGGAATTGAGGAGGAACTTCTTCACTCAAAGGGTGGTGAATCTCTGGAATTCTCTGCCCGTTGAAGTGGTGGAGGCTGCCTCGCTTAATATTTTTAAGACGCGGGCTGATGGGTTTTTGATAAGCGAGGGGATTAAGGGTTATGGGGAGAGGGCGGGAATGTGGAACTGAGCCACGACAGATCAGCCATGATCTTATTGAATGGCGGGGCAGGCTCGAAGGGCTAGATGGCCTACTCCTGCTCCTATTTCTTATGTTCTTATGTTCTTTGATACTTGGGGGCAGCATTTTCTTGCTATGCCCATCGTATAGCCTGAAAATCCTGCCCGTGGTCTGTGTCCCACCTGCTACGATCCCCGTGACAGGCGGGACAGGAAAACTCGGCCCTGGATTTCAAAAGTACTCATTGGCTGTAAAACATTCTGAGACATCCCATTGATGTGAAAGGTGCTACATGAATGTAAGTCTTTCTTTACGATTGTTGGAACAAGATTGGTCTGGCAAACTTAAGTAAAACTGGACAAGGCTAGTGTTGCGGCAAATCAGGAAAGATGGTTGGATCTATTTATGGAAATGTACAAGTCTTTGTTTCAATCTGAATCCAGATTTATCTTAATATAAAGGAGGGGAGGTAGCAAGCCCTTCTCTAACGAAAGGTTTGTTGGTGGAATTAGCTCAGATGGCACCCTTGTGATTGGGCGGCACTGATCGTGCCTGCTGTAAAGCCTAAACACAATGGTTCAAAGACAAAATGCTGGAAAATCTCAGCAGGTCTGGCAGCATCAGTGGAGAGAGAATAGAGCTAACATTTCGAGATGACCCTTTGCCAGGCTGAGGCAGGGCTTGTTTCTTTATCAGAAAGGTTCAGAGATTGTTTCTGAGACGTGAAAGGTGTTGTGACCAGAAACAAAAGAATCACCAATGACCAATCCACTGTGTGGCTTCAGAGAAGAACAGGGGAAGCTACTCAATGTAGACAGGAGGAAGCAACAAACTGTTCCCATTGGCCGAAGGTTCAAGAGGAACCAATTTGAACGGCCACCTAAGGGCCTCAGTTGGCCTCTGGGAGGGACGACTGCCCTCTGACCTTCCCACCCAGAGACATGGTCCCCACCCAACACCCTCCAGCCCAATCAAACAACAGTCCACATCTCCAAACTGTCCTTGGAGAGTTGAGAGGAGAAAAGGAGGAAAGTTACAACCCACAGAATTCCCAGCCTCTGACCTGTTTTTGCAGTGCAGTCACACTAGCTGTTTCTATAAGTTATATCGATATATAATTATATTTAGTTTATTTACATGAATTTATTAGCCAACACGGCTGGGGAAGAACAATCTGTCCTTTCAATGAAGGATGGACATGAGGTAGGAGGGGAAATTAAATGGAAAGAGAATAACAATAAGTGGATAAATTAAACATATTGTACACAACAGTAACATCACCACTATTGCAACTGATTGATATGATCTCTAGAGAACTGTAACTTGTAAAAAGGAATTTGAATTCCCAGCTGCAAACTGAGAACCACATGAGATTTATACTCTGATTTTTGCCATGACACATAAGAATGTAATAAAAATATAAGAACACAAGAAATAGGAGCAGGAGTAGGCCATCTAGCCCCTCTAGCCTGCCCCGCCATTCAATAAGATCATGGCTGATCTGAAGTGGATCAGTTTCACTTACCCGCCTGCTCCCCATAACCCTTAATTCCCTTATCGATCAGAAATCTATCTACTTGTGACTTAAACATATTTAACAAGATAGCCTCCACTGCTTCATTGGGCAGAGAATTCCAAAGATTCACTACCCTTTGGGAGAAGAAGTTCCTCCTCAACTCTGTTCTAAATTGTCTCCCCCTTATTTGGAGGCTGTGCCCTCTAGTACTTGTTCCCTTTCTAAGTGGAAATAATCTCTCTGCTTCTACCCTGTCTAGCCCCTTCATTATCTTACATGTCTCTATGACACTCTCTCTCTCTCACACTCTCACACTCACTGTCTATCACTCGCTCCCTATCGCTCTTCCATACTCTCTCCCACTCTCTCTCTCTCACCCAACGTGATTTCCTATCTCTCCTAATTAAAGAGAGTAGTAACTGTCATTCAGCCTTTTTGTTTGAATTAAATGTATTGATTTGTCAGATGGCTTTGTCGGTTATTTTGTAATGCAATGTCTAGCAGTGACCTAGAACAATAACCTCTGGGCCAGACGGCATTTCGAAGGATTTGTTTTGAATAGACAACATCTTCTATCTTCGTCAATGTGATTAAGTCCAACAGTATCTGGGCCTTTCTTTAACCCTCCTAACCTCAATGCAAGTGTTTGAAAGAACGGACACTCTCTCCTCCCTGTTTTAGATGCTCAGATGTTGCGAGGGGGCTCCCCTGTTTGTTGAGCTATTTTGGCAACACCTGAATGTTAAAATTCTCATCCTTGTTTTAAAATCCCTTTGTGGTGCCCATACAGGGCAGTGATGGCCTAGTGGTATTATCACTAGCCTATTAATCAGAAACTCAGTTAATGTTCTGGGGACATGGGTTCAAATCCCACCAGGGCAGATGGTGGAATTTGAATTCAATAAAAAATATCTAGAATCTACTGATGACCACAAAACCATTATTGATTGTTGGAAAACCCCATCTAGTTCACTAATGTTCTTTAGGGAAGGAAATCTGCCATCCTTACCTGGTCTGGCCTACATGTGACTCCAGAGCCACAGCAATGTGGTTGACTCTCAATTGCCCTTGAGCAACTAGGGATGGGCAATCCAGGAATTAACCTTCGCCCCCCCCCCCAACATTGCCCATCTCCGTGAGCTCTTCCAGCTCTACAACCCTCTGATATTTCCCCAACCCCCACCCCAAATTCTGTTTCTCGAGTACTCCCATTTTAATCGCTCCACCATCAGTGGCTGTGCCTTCAG
This sequence comes from Carcharhinus amblyrhynchos, assembly GCF_965287045.1. Classification (NCBI taxonomy): domain Eukaryota; kingdom Metazoa; phylum Chordata; class Chondrichthyes; order Carcharhiniformes; family Carcharhinidae; genus Carcharhinus; species Carcharhinus amblyrhynchos. The sequence continues at coordinate 4,019,454 of NC_137328.1, forward strand.
AGAGTTAATATTCTCTCCCTAAATCTCCCCACCTCTCTCTCCTCCTTTTAAGACACTCCATACAACTCACCCCTTTGTGCCCACCTGACTAGGGTCTTTTCACTTGGCTTGGTATCAGATTGTGTCTGGTAATCGCTCCAATGAGGCACACTGGGAATTCTTACCATGTTAAATTGTTCCTTAATGTCCAAAATATATAGGTTAGAGGTTTTAGTGGAGTAAATATGTGGGGTTACTGGGTTAGGGCAGGGGGCTGGACCTGGGTAAGTTGCTCTGTTGGAGAGTTGGTATAGACTCAATGGGCTGAATGGCCTCCTCCTACACTGTAGGGATTCTAGGATCTATAAATGTATTTCTAGGATACTGCTCAGGGTAAAATCAGAGCAGTATGAAGAAAAACATATGTCTTTTTCTCATTTTCTTCCAACATTTATTTGTTGTTAAGGTGATGAATTGACTGTCAAGCATTATATAAGGCAGGTAATGAATTGTGTGATATACTGTGCCTTTGAGAAATGTATTTATAGCATGTTTCTTGACAGGTATGTTTAAAATTCTGCTCTGGTTTACCAGGTGCCAATCTGTCTGCAAAGGAGGCAGCTCAATGCTGAGAATGTAGGAGAATAATTGATCCTAGATAATGGGGTGTTTGATTTAATCTGAGCTCATGCAGGGAAAGACAGTTTAGTTTCTGCTTGGTCCTGTAAGAATCAAGAGATCTCCCTCTCTCTCTCTCTCTCTGTCTCTCTCTGCTCCCCTCTCTCTCTCTCTCTCCAGAATTGCTCAAAAAGCTCTCTAGATGTTATCAAATAAAACACATGTAAGGCTGCGTTGTTTGCTAACTGGTTTCGAAGAGGAGGTTAAGTCTATGCAAAGAATACTGCTTAAATTGGAACTAAAACATAGGTTAGCAGTTAAGAATTGTATCTTGTCATGCTTAAGTATTTCACTTTGTAACAGTTAAGCTAATTAATTCATTGTGATTAAAACGTATTGTTAACCAAACTTTATTTTGATAAAAGCATCTTAGTGTGTCTCTAGAAACACACCTGGAATGGAACACCTTATCCTCACACTAATGCCAAAAATGTTAAAAAAGTGAGTTGCTGCAGTGCATTTTGTCGATGGCACACACTGCTGCCACTGTGCATCAGTGGCAGAGGGAGTGAATGTTTAAGGTGGTGGATGAGATACGAATCACGTGGGGCTGCTTTGTCCTGAATCATGTTGAGTTTCTTGATGATGTTGGAGCTGCACCTATCCAGGCAAGTGGGGAGCATTCCATCACACTCCTGACTTGTGCTTTGTAGATGGTGGACATGCTTTGGGGAGTCAGGAGATGAGTTACTCTCCACAAGACTCTATTAGTACTTACGCGGCACGGTAGCACAGTGGTCAGCACTGCTGCTTCACAGCTCCAGGGTCCTGGGTTCGATTCCCGGCTCGGGTCACTGTCTGTGTGGAGTTTACATGTTCTCCTCATGTCTGCGTGGGTTTCCTCCGGGTTCTCCGGTTTCCTCCCACAGTCCAAAAATGTGCGGGTTAGGTTGATTGGCCATGCTAAGAAATTGCCCCTTATTGTCCAGGATAGTGGAGGTTAGTGGGTATAATATGTAGGGATTGTGTTCGGTGCAGACTCGATGGGCCGAAGGGCCTCTTTCTGCACTGTAGCGTTCTATGATCTATTATGCGGCTAGTCTAATTCAGTTTGTGGTCAATGGTAATCCCTAGGATGTTAATAGTAGGGGCAGAGGGAGGGTTCAGCACGGATAATGTCATTGAAAGTCAAGGGGAGATGGTTAGTTAGTTCCTCTCTTGTTGGAGATGGTCATTGCCTGGCACTTATGTGGTACGAATGTTACCTGCCTCTTATTAGCCCAAGCCTCAATATTGCCCAGGTCTTGCTGCATTTGGGCACAGATTACTTCAATATCTGAGGAGTCATAAATTGTAAACAGACTTGAGCTAAGACAGGCCTTGCATTCCTCCTCCTCCCCCTCCTCCTGCCCTGTTATATATCTTTCCGACACCACGCTGGCTGGTGCACTTTCCTAAATCCCAGGAAGGTATGGAGAAACGAGGTGAATTCTGATCCATAGCGCCTGTGACAGACACTAGTTTACCATCATTTAAATAAGTTTAAAATTCATTTTGGTTATTTTCACCTCACTTTTCCAAGGCCACATGTAATACTTGGCCTAGTCTGGTATGCTGAATTCTAATTCGCAAATCGCATTACTAAAAAGCTTTAATTGAAAGACTCTTAGTGGAAAGACTCTTCCCGCTCAAAAAAGACAATAGGATTAGGGGGCACAGCCTCAAGATAAAAGGGGAGCGGTTTAGAACGGAGTTGAGGAGGAACTTCTTCACTCAAAGGGTGGTGAATCTCTGGAATTCTCTGCCCGTTGAAGTGGTGGAGGCTGCCTCGCTAAATATTTTTAAGACGCAGGTTGATGGGTTTTTGATAGGAGAGGGGATTAAGGGTTATGGGGAGAGGGCGGGAAAGTGGAACTGAGCAGCGACAGATCAGCCATGATCTTATTGAATGGCGGGGCAGGCTCGAAGGGCTGGATGGCCTACTCCTGCTCCTATTTCTTATGTTCTTATGTTCTTAATTGCAAAACGAACAGAAAACCACTTCAGAACATTGGTTTTGTCCTAAATCTGTTCAGCGAGTTTGTATCGGATAAGGTCTGTGAATGGGTGATTGTTTTACATCAGAGGAAAGTTCAGGAAAACTCTCGCATTCAGCTGACAATCGAATTTCCAATTTGGGAAAGCGTCATTTTGTCTCCCGAAATCCCAGGATTGAACCATCAAAAGGCAGCTGTCGATTTCTATCCAGCAAAGTGCTCCAATCAGCTGGCAGCCTGCGTAAGTGGTGTTGTTTGTGGGCTAAATATCGACCAGGAGGCCTGCTCTACTCTTCCTCAAATAGACCCGATTATTGTCCCAAGAAGACAGCTGTATCAGCATTTCAAAAAAGCAAAATGTATTTATCAGTCACAACTAGGCTTACATTAACACTGCAATGAAGCTACTGTGAAAATCCCCTAGTCACCGCACTCTGGCGCCTGTTCACGTACACCGAGGGAGAATTTAGCACGGCCAATGCACCTAACCAACACATCTTTCGGACTGTGGGAGGAAACCGGAGCAACCAGAGGAAACCCACACAGACACGGGGAGAACATGCAGACTCCGCACAGATATTTTATTTCATTTATTTATTAGTCACATGTAAGGCTTACATTAACACTACAATGAAGTTACTGTTCTAGTTACCCTAGAAGTTTCTAGTTACCCTAGAAAATCTGATGAGAGACTGACGTATATAAAGAAATAAGAACAGTAGCACAGGAACAGACCTTTTGGCCCTCCAAACCTGCACCAACCATGATGCCTAAACTAAAATCGTAACCTCCCATTCCCATCCTATTCATATATTTGTCTACTTGCCCCTTAAATCCCGCTTTTGTACCCGCCCCCACCACCTCCCCAGCGCATTCCAGACATTCACTACCCTCTGTGTAAAAAACAAACGTGCTTCGAACATCTCCTCTAAACTTTTCCCCACGCACCTTAAACCTATGTCCCTGAGTACTTGATTTTTCTACCCTAGGAAAAAACATCTGACTATCCGAATAAATAAAAGCAAATTGCTGCAGATGCTGGAACCTGAAACCGAAAGAGAAAACGCTGGAAAATCTCAGCAGGTCTGGTAGCATCTGTAAGGAGAGAAAAGAGCTGACGTTTCGAGTCCAGATGACCCTTGGTTAATAATAAATCAAATCAAATCTAATTCATTTTTCTTGTTCAATAAATATTTATTTCTCCCGCTAAAAATTAATCAGTGGTCTCCCGGAAATGTATGCCCACCGCAGTTTAAAAAAACAATTATATTCTAGCAAGCCAGGTTCCACTCTGGGATCCATTATTAACATCAGTCGGGATTATAACAAGGTTCATGGTGTCTAAGATTAATGACTGGTCAGGGAATTCTCAGAGTTAGATTTCACTCTTTACTCTGATTCTGCCTGTCCCCGCCTCTGTTACACTGCTGGCAGCATTTCCCTGCGCGTTACAAACTGCAACAATTAAAAAATAAAAGACAAAGGACAGCACTCTGAATTACAATCACAAAATGTTGGAAACAAGCAGTGCCTCTTGTATAACATAATCTGAGTAATATCCATATCTCAGAATCCTCCTTCTGTGAAAAAGATGGCCATCTATAGATCCACAACGGCCATGCTCCATGGGGAAGAAGGAGGTTTGAGTTCCCTGGAGCTGGCTGCCTTCTTGCACAGCCTTCCCCATGTCCGGCTGGTCCTGCAGTGAATGTCAGCATCCTCGAGCCAACCACATCCACTACCTTATAGCTGACTCTCCATGGCCTCACCCTTCCATATCTCTGTAACGTCCTCCTGCCTTACAACCTCTGGGATCCCTGTGCTGCCTCAATTCTAGCCTCTTGCACATTCCCAGTTTCCATCACTCCATCACTGTTGGCCTTGCCTTCGCTTGCCTGTATTCTGAGCTCTGGAATTCCCTCCCCAAACCTCTACTCCACTCTCCTTTAAGGCACTCCTTAAAACTTCCCTCCTTGAACAAAGTTTTGGACACCTGCACTAATAGCTTCTTATGTGGCTTGATGTCAAATTTTGTTTGCTATTTTCTATTTGTTCATGGAATCTGGTACTGACAGAGAAAGAACCGCTACAACAATAATGGCAATAGTGGCTTTTAAATGGTTATGCTGGCTGAAAGCTAAGCATGATTGGATTTTTGGTCAAACTTGTAGATTGAAAACAGATGCGGGTTGTAAAGAGGCTCTGGTGCGGGAGCTGCGATCTGAAGCTTCCTAGGTAAAGGAAGACATTTACATTAACTGATGACATTATTCTGGCTGCATCACCAGACCAACCATTGCAAGAAGACTTGTTCCTGAAGGATACTTCAGGGAAGGAGAAGATAGATTCTACATCGAGGATATTTTCTTAAACGCACTAGTATCCATTTTCAGTTAAATAGTCAAGTTAATGTTTAGTTAAAGTTGATGTTTAGTTAAAGTGCAGTTTAAGAGTTAAAGTTCAGTTGAAAGATAATGTTCAGTAAAGAGTTATTGAGTTGCAACTGTTTGACAATGAATGGGTTGTCTAATAATGGGGACCTCTGGCAAGAGCATCATTGGTTGTTCAAGCCTAGTTGCCCCTCGAAGGTGGTGTCGAGCTGAATTCTAGAACTGCTACAGTCCATGTCGGCACATCCATAGTGCTGTTAGGAAAGTAATTATGAGATTTTGAGCCAGCGACAATGAAGGAATGGCGATGTATTTCAAAGTCAGGGTGGTCTGTGACTTTGAGGGGAACTTCCAAATGGTGATGGTGACCTTATCCTTCTGATTGGTGGAGGTCACAGGTCTGGCGCTGTAGAAGGAGCTCGGCAAATTGCTGCAGTGCACCTTGTAGATGGTGCACACTGTGTATCAGTGTGGGAGGGAGTGAAGGTTTAAGGATGACCTGCTAATCTAACATTCTTTGTCTTGGATGACGTTGAAATTCTTGCGTGTTGTCAGAGCTGCACTTATCCAGGCAGAGGGACAGGATTTCATCTCACTCCATTGGTTGTCAAATAGGAGGCAGAGAGTGGGGGTTAATGAGTGCTATTTGGATTGGCGGTTGGTGACTAGTGGAGTGCCCCAGGGATCGGTGCTGGGGCCTCAGCTATTTACCATTTATATAGATGATCTGGAGGAGGGAACCGAGTGTATGGTGTCGAAATTTGCTGATGACACCAAGATTGGTGGAACGGCAAATTGCGCGGAGGGTGTGAAGAGTCTGCAGAAGGATCTAGATAGGCTGGGCGAATGGGCCAGGAACTGGCAAATGGAATTTAATGTTGGCAAGTGCGAGGTGGTCCACTTTGGTAGGAATAATGGTAGGAAGGACTATTACTTACATGGCGAAAAACTGCAGCAGGTGACAGTGCAGAGGGACCTCGGGGTCCTTGTGCATGAGTCGCAAAAACCCAGCCTGCAGGTGCAGCAGGTGGTCAGAAAGGCTAATGTGATGCTGGCCTTCATAGCGAGGGGGATTGAATATAAAAGTAGGGAGGTCTTGCTGTGGCTGTATAGGGCATTGTTGAGGCCGCAGCTGGAGTACTGTGTGCAGTTTTGGTCACCGTACTTACGCAAGGATATTTTGGCCTTGGAGGGAGTGCAGAGGAGGTTTACTAGGCTGATACCAGAGTTGAGGGGGTTGAGCTATGAGGAGAGGCTGAATAAACTAGGCTTGTACTCGTTAGAGTTTAGAAGAATGAGGGGAGATCTCATTGAGACATATAAGATGATGAATGGGATGGATAGGATAGAGGTGGAGAGACTCTTCCCGCTCAGAAAGGACAGTAGGACTAGGGGGCGCAGCCTCAAGATAAAGGGGGGGCGGTTTAGAACGGAGTTGAGGAGGAACTTCTTCACACATAGGGTGGTGAATCTCTGGAATTGCCTGCCTGTTGAGGTGGTGGAGGCTGCCTCGCTAAATATTTTTAAGATGCGGGTTGATGGGTTTTTGATAAGCGAGGGGATTAAGGGTTATGGGGAGAGGGCAGGAATGTGGAACTGAGACACGACAGATCAGCCATGATCTTATTGAATGGCGGGGCAGGCTCGAAGGGCTAGATGGCCTACTCCTGCTCCTATTTCTTATGTTCTTATGTTCTTATGTCCTGACTCGTACCTTGTAGATGATGGGCAGATTGGAGTCAGGAGGTGGGTGACTCACTACAGTACTTCCAGCCTCTGCTCTGCTCTTATAGTCACAGCATTAATGTGGCTAATCCAGTTAAATTTCTGGTCAGTGGTATCCTCCAGGATAATGGGGGAGTCACCAACAATAATGCCATTGCACATCAAGGGATGATGGTTAGATTCTCTCTTGTTGGAGATGCCCAGCACTTGTTAATGTTTCTTGCTACTTATCAGTTTAAGCCTGAACATTGTCCAGATCTTCCTGAACATATTGTCCAAACTGATATTACAATTTAGTTTCATGTTACCTTTTGTCATTCTGAATATATCTTCTATATTACCATTCACTAAATTTCCATATCAGATGTCCCGGTTTAGATAAGAAATGGAGTGTGTGTAAATCTGACCTCCTGTTAAAGACACAGAAGAAATGCAGTGTAATCCTGAGAGTGTTGTTGGAAATCCCACCCCCTCCCACTTCAGGGTGACCATGAAGTGGGAGCATGTGGTACCCATTGGCATGCTTGAAACTTTCCATGATTAATGGGCAGTGCCAGGGCTTGTGGAGGTCAGGAAAAATATTATAATTTACATTTATAAACTTAATTTCGCCTGTTGAAATAACTTGCATTTACATCACTCGATTCACAAGCTCCAGGCACACTGAAGCACTTTGCAATGAAGTAACGCCATTGCTGTAATGTAGGGATCTGGAAACCAATTCACGCACAACAAGCTCCCACAAACAGCAATGAGATAATGACCTGATTTATAATGATATTGGTCAAAAGACAAATGTGAACTCTCAAGCTCTTCTCCAAACGATGTATAATATCTCATCAGAGAGATAGTACCTCTGACAGTGCAGCACTCCTTTAGTGAGGCTGTAGAGTCTGCTTAGATTATGTGCCTTAGAGTGATGAAGAGTCATATATCACTGGGGTTGAAGTGGAAGGGGTCGAGAGCTTCAAGCTTCTAGGGGTCCAGATCACCAACAACCTTGTCCTGGTCCCTCTGCACTGACACTATAGATAAGAAGGCCCACCAATGCCTCTACTTTCTCAGGAGGTTAAGGAAATATGGCATGTACAGTACGACTCTCACCAACTTTTACAGGTGCACCATAGAAATCTTCCTTTCTGGTTGTATCACAGCTCGGTATGGCTCCTGCTCTGTCCAAGACCGCAAGAAACTACAAAGGGTCATGAACAAAGCCCTGATCTTCATGCAAACCAGCCTCCCATCCATCGCCTCCATCTACACTTCCCACTGCCTCGGCAAAGCAGCCAGCATAATTAAGGACCCCATGCACCCTGGACATTCTCTCTTCCACCTTCTTCTGTCAAAAAAAAGCAAAAGTCTGAGGCCACGTACCGAGTGGCTCAAGAACAGCTTCTTCCCAACTGCCATCAGATTTTTGAATGGACTTAGATTGCATCAAGTTGGTCTTTCTCTGCACCAAAAGTAAAAATGCTGGAAAATCTCAGCAGGTCTGGCAGCATCTATAAGGAGAGAAAAGAGCTGATGTTTCGAGTCCAGATGACCCTTTGTCAAAGCAGCTTTGACAAACTGACAAAGGGTCATCTGGACTCGAAACGTCAGCTCTTTTCTCTCCTTCCAGATGCTGCCAGACCTGCCGAGATTTTCCAGCGTTTTCTCTTTTGGTTTTAGATTCCAGCATCTGCAATAATTTGCTTTTATCCGATCTTTCTCTACACCCTGGCTACGACTGTAACACTACATTCTGCACCCTCTCTCCTTTCGTTCTCTATGAACGGTATGCTTTGTCTGTATAGCAGGCAAGAAACACTGTATGTTAATACATGTGGCAATAACAAATCAAATCAAAACCTGCTGAGTTTTGCCAACATTTTCTGTTTTGTTTTCTCTTGTTAGAGTTGCATTTAAACCCACACACTTCTGACTGGGAGCGGGGGCTGTGGGCAGTGGTGCAGGAAGGCTGAGCCTTAGCTCTCGGCTACGTCCTTGTATTTTCTTATCAATTCTGCCCCTTTAAACCGTGGGGTCTTGTAAGGTGGCTGAAATCACTGGGAAAGGAATTCCCTGACTTCCGAATGAACACCGGGGCGTTCCCAAGCTTTGCTACATGTGGAGCAGCTCCATCTGCACACAGGAGGGGTGCAGGGGGAGAGATTGGCACACAGCCGCCGCCTTTAAAAGGCTAAAAGGCGCATCTGTGCACAGGGTGAGAAGAAAAGTACTGAGTTTCTTATTGCACGGAAGACTGAAGATGCAGAAGCCACTGGATGAGGTTGCTGTGTCCTGAGACAGTCCCCTGCTTCCCCCTGGCTGCAGTGGAAGATTCAGAATGATGAATAAGAATGTTGCGAGCAGCTGAGCTGGGAGTTCCAGAGAAATTGACACAGGCTGGGACTTGGGGGGAAAAGTTAGAATAACTTTTATCCCCAACTACTTTGCTGTGGGCAACTGGGAGCTGTCCGAGTGTGGTTCCAAACTAGTTCTGATGTGAGAAAAGCAGCTGGGTTCAAACCCAGTCCTTCCCTTCATCAGGAAATGCCTGTGAGGAGAGGAGAGGTGAGTCGAATCGCATCTTTTTGACCGATGCCTTTTGTGTTTTGCTGAATAAAAATGTAATTTAATCTTCAAAACAGCTCATCCTCTTTTTTTTCAAAAAAAAGGCAACTCCCAGCCTTAAGTTATTGTACATTTATATTTTTCTGGGGTTGGGGGAATAAAGGACTTGCACACACATGGATTAAATAGTTGAACAGAGAAGAAAATTGCACGTAGATTTGGTAAGAACAATTGCAGGGCCTTGTGGGGGGGGAAACAGAGGAGTTCATGGGCTCTTTCAAAGAGGTAGCACAGCTCGGATGGGTCGCATGGACTCTTGTGCTGTAAGGATTGCAATTCGATAGGAAGCTAAGTTTGCCTTTTTTAAAATCTATCTTTGCAGTTAAAATGTATTCTGCTCTGATTTAAGATGGAAATGGATGAAGTAATTCGGTGGCAAGGAGAAGGGGATTAGGTGCTTTGACCCAGAGGGGTCCCTGTATATTTTTAAAGCCCAGTTGATTTGTATAATGGAACACCACCTATAGTTGGAGTGATCACTTTACCAGCCTGTGCTTCTTCTATTATTGAAATTCTGGTCATTAGTGACTGGCAGTTTGCTGTGGACGGGAAGTTTACCAGGAACCGGTCTGATTGGGTTGTGTTTATATTTTTTGTACTGACTGAACATCCCACCCTCTCGCTGGTCTGCTGAGGGAAATGGAATATCTCACTGTATAATCTGCACCAGCCTCATAAAGGATGAATTGTGTTTAATAAATAACAAGCGTACTGTGACAAACGGGGCAATTCTGCAAATTTCCTGCCTTGTAACAGACATACTCATGGCTACAGATATGGTCCATAAGCCGAGTCGCCCAATTCTGCTCCTATATCTTATCGAATCTGCTCCACCATTCAATCATGATGTTTTTTTTCCTCATTCCCCATTCTCCTGCCTTTTTCCCCCATAACCCCTGAGCCCCTTATTAATTAAGAACCTATCTATCTCTGTCTTAAAGACACTCAATGACCTGGCCTCTGTATCCTTCTGCGGCAAAGAGTCCACTCTGCCTGAAGAAATTCCTCCTCATCTCTGTTTTAAAGGATCATCCCTTTAGCCTGAGGTTGTGCCCTCTGATTCTAGCTTTTCCTACTAGTGGAAACGTCCACTCTATCCAGGCCTCGCAGTATCCTGTAAGTTTCAATAAGATCCTCTCTCATCCTTTAAACTCCAAGTGCAGACCCAGAGCGCTCAACCATTCCTCATACGACAAGCTCTTCACTCCACGGATCATTCTTGTGAACTTCCTTTGGATCTTTTCCAAGGCCAGCACATCCTTCCTTAGATCTGGGGTCCAGAACTGCTCAAAATACTCCAAATGGAGCCTGACCAGAGCTTTACACAGCCTCAGAAGTACATCCCCGCTGTTGTATTCTAGCCCTCTCAACATGAAGGCGAACATTGCATTTGCCTTCCTAACTGCCGACTGAACCTGCACGTTAACCTTAAGAGAATCTTGAACAATGATTCCCAAGTCCTTTGTTTCTGATTTCCTAAGCATTTTTCCATTTTTAAAAAATAGTCTGTGCCTCCATTCCTCCTTCCAAAGTACATAACCTCACACTTTTCCACACTGTATTCTATCTTTGCCCACTATCCTAACCTGTCCAAGTCCTTCTGCAGCCCCCCTGCTTCCTCAATACTACCTGTCCCTCTACATCTTTGTATCATCTGCAAACTTGGCAACAGTGCCTTCAGTCCCTTCCTCCAAATCGTTAATGTATATTGTGAAAAGTTGTGATCCAGCACTGACCCAATCGCCAAATCTAACTTGAGTGTAAAAACAGGAAGGTAAATTTTCTCTTTTTTTTTCAATTCTGTTACCAAAGATCAATGGTGTAGATTTTGGGTTTAGCACATAGGAGCATTGCATATAAAATTAAGCAAGGAAGTGACATTGAATTGGTTTTGGGGGGAGGGTTATAGAGTATAGTGTGAAGTTCTGGGTGCTCATTTTAAATGTACAAGTTATGATAAAGGTACAGTGTAGATTGATTCCAACGATGCCCTGAATGAGAGGTTTTAAATTTAGGAAAAGTTTTGAAAAGGGAAGATTATCACAAGAACTTTTCAAAACTCTGAAGTTTTTCTGAGAAGGTAAATAACGGAGAATTGTTATCACTAGGATTAGCATTGCTGCCTCACTGCACCAGGGATCTGGGTTCAGTTCTGGCCCTAGATGACTATAGGTGTGTGGAACCTGTATGTTCTTCCTGTATCTGCATGGGTTTCCTCCCATAATCCAAAAATATGCAGGTTTGGTGAATTGGCCATGCTAAAGTGCCTCTTATCATCCCAAAATGTGTACAGTAAGAAGTTTCTCAACACCAGATCACACTCTATTAGGTTTATTTGGAGTAATGAGCTTTAGGAATGCTGTTCCTTCATCAGTTCCACTCACCTAATGAAGGAACAGTGCTCCGAAAGCTCATGATTCCAACTTAACCTGGTGTTGAGACTTCTTACTGTACACATTTTGGGATAATAAGGGGAAATTTAGCATAGCCAATTCACCCAACCTGCACATCTTTGGACTGTGGGAGGAAACCCATGCAGACACAGGAAGAACATGCAATCTCCACACAATGACCCAAGGCTGGATGGCATCACTTGCTTGTTTAAATCATCTTCAGTAAGAAGTCTCTCAACACCAGGTTTATTTGGCATTGTGAGCTTTTGGAGCACTGCTCCACCTTCAGATGAGTCACCAGGAGATCAAGGAGCAGCACTCCGAAAGCTCTTGATTCCAAATAAATCTGTTGGAATTTAACCTGGTATTGTGAGACTTCTTGCTGTGCCCACCCCAGTCCAACGCCGGCAGCTCCACCTCATGGCTAAAATGTGTAGGTTAGGGGGATTAGCCATGTGAAGTGAGAGGTTACAGCTTCTGCACTGTAGGGATTCTATGATTTGGAGACATTCATTTTGGATTATGAAGAATGGAGTGTGAAGTTAGGATTGTTTAAATTAAGAGCTAGTGAATGGATGTCGGGGTTTTTTATCACGATTGGGGGTTGAAACATGTATAAGATTTCACATTTGAAAGTAAATTGGATAGGGACTTGAAGCAAAAAAAAACAAATATGGGTAAATGGGAACAATGCTCCAGGAGAAGCTTGACTGGCCAAGGAAGGTACATTCATAATGGAGTTGCACATCAAGTTGTGTATCCTTCCAAATCCTGCCAACGGCAGGTGCTAAGAGGTGGGAGAGATTCCTAGGTCAGCCATGTGATGGAAAGAATGTTGGAACCTCTGCTATCACTATCCACCATTCCAGAGTACAACATGCATGTAAAAGTCTGTGTTGCCATCGTAACTAGGGATTCTGAGTGAACTGTAACACATTGCTGCTACAATTCTCTGGGTCACATGGTGCTTTCCTTTACCATCTGATCAGCATTTTTTTAGGATGAAACCTCTAAGATAACATTGTTTTTGATTGTGCAAGATGTGACTATTTCAACGTATGAGGATTTATCTACATTCCATTTGGCTATCAAATTCTGTTTGCAGTGCTCCAATGAAGCACATTGGGATGTTTTAACTTATCTAACTAAAGGTACCATATAAGTAACAATTATTGTTGAATATTGATGCTATAAGGAAAAAGCTTCAATACAAATCTGTGATTTTAAGTTGTTAGTTTGGCATCTGTAGTAGAAAAACAGTGGCATTTGGTGACAGAGGAATTTGAGTAATGCCTTGCCATGCAATCATCTGTAGCCAGTTTCGCCTAGAAATGTAGGTGTGGAAAGAACATTTCAGTCTATAGTCTGTGCCACTCTGAGAGGTGTGTATTCCAGTTCATTTTCTACTCTTGTATACAGTTGAATGTTTCTTTCTTTTACTGAAATTTTTTGGTCAACGTTAAGGTTATAAAATGGTAGATGTAAAGATGTTGATTTGTGGGAGAGATCAAAGCTAGGAACTGCAAATTTATTTGACTTGAGCCCTATAGGGAGGCAAATAGCATTGATGCAACATTTGAGGAGGGAGTAGGGGGAGAATAGCAGGATCTAACAATGGAGTTTGTATGAAAAGGAGTTGAGGCTTCTAACCTGACCAACTGTTAGCCCTGGTTTAGTTTAATCTCTAGGGGATGCCAACCTCCACAGGTTGGCACAGTGGCTAGCCCTGCTGCCTCACAGTGCCAGGGACTGGGATTTGACAATCCACCTATAACCTGTGCATCTTTAGGGTGTAGGAGGAAACCGGAGCACCCAGGGGAAACACATGGAGAGATCAAGCAAACTCCACACAGTCACCCAAGGCTGTAATTGAACCAAATCCCTGGCACTGAGGCAGCAGTGTGAACCACTGTGCCACCCAGTGTGTTTTACAGTCACAGTTGGGCTGAATGGCAGTTTGCTGTATATTTTGTACATTCTGCCCTATCGCAACCTCTTTCAGGCCATCTCCTCGGTCTTCCCTTTTCTAGACAAAGAGCCACAACCTGTTCAGAATTTCCTGATAGTTACACCCTCTCAGTTTTGGCATCGACCCTCAATCTTTTAACTCTGTACATCTTTTTACCTTGACATCATATTCAGGGCTAGTAGCCTCTCAGCCAACCCCTTAACCACATCACCATACCCACTTGGATTGAAGTGGTGTAACAGCCATTTTGATGCAGAATTTTATCAAAAGCTTCCTGGAAGTTTGGGCTCATTATGTCATAGAACAGCCTATTGTGAACTTTCTGACGAAAGGTCAAAGGTGACAGCAGAACTTGCCTCTTCCTGAAGCTGTGATTTGAAGTTGACATTTAACACAGGTAATCTTTCCTGATGATTATTCCCGTTACTTTCCCAATTTGTTAACGCAAGATTCATGGACCTCCAGTTGCCCATGTTTGCTTTTTTTAAGGATATTTTTGAACCAGTGGCATTTTCTTTTTGTCTTCCCTAGCTCCGTCTGATTGGCACTGTGAGGCAGCAGTGCTAACCACTGCTGCAAGGATGAAGCAGAGTCCCAGGTTCAGTTCCAGCCTTGGGTCACTGTCTATGTGGAGTTTGTACGTTCTCCCCATATTTGCATGGGTTTCCTCACACATTCCAAAGATGTGTAGGTTAGGTTGATTGGCCATGTTACGTTGACCTATGTGTCAGGGGGAATTGGAGTAAAAGCATGGGGTTATGGGACTAGAGATTGTGGTCAGTACAGACTCGATGGGCTGAAGGGCCTCCTTCTGCACTGGAGGGATATCCTTGTTCTCAAATCCCTCCATGGCCTTGCCCTCCAATCCCTTCTCTCTGTCTCTCTTTTCCCACTTCCCTCACACACTCACTCTCTCTTCTGCTTTTTCTCCAAGCTTTTGGTAACTTGTGCTAATATTGCCCATGTGACACAGTGCTGACTTTGATTTGATAAACAGTTCTGTGTAATGTTTTACATTAAAGGAGAGGAAAATAAAAGTTGTCACAGATGTAAGGTGTTTCCTTTTGGGAAATCATTAGCCAATGTGTCCACTATCTCCAACTTGTTTTACAACTGTCATACTTCCATAAGGTGGCACAGTAACACAGTGGTCAGCACTGCTGACTCAGTGCCAGGGACCCAGGTTTGAATCCTGGCTTGGGTCACTGTCTGTGTGGAGTTTGCACATTCTCCCCATGTCTGCGTGGGTTTCCTCCCACAGTCCAAAAATGTGCGGGTTAGGTGGCTTGGCCATGCTAAATTGCCCCTTTTGTGTCTGCTGCTCTCCTCCTAAAGTAAAGTTATTTATTACTCACAAGTGAGACTTACATTAACACTGCAACTGAAATTCCCCTAGTCACCACATTCAGCACCTGTTCAGGTCAATACACCTAACCAGCACGTCTTTCAGACTGTGGGAGGAAACCCAAGCAGACATGGGGAGAACATGCAAACTCCACACAGGCCAGGGATCAAATTTGGGTCCCTGGCACTGTGAAGCAGTAGTACTAACCACTGCTACTGTGCTGTCCCACCGTAGCTAGATGGTGGTGGTAGCAGGTTTGGAAGGTGCTGTCAGAGGTTTGCTGCAGTGCTTTTTGTAAATCGGTGTTGTTCAAACTTTTTTCTGATGCATTTTTGTGCCAGCTGGTTATCCCTCGTGACTCATGTCATGGTCATTTACTGCTTAATGTGACAGGCAAGCCTCCTTGGTCCTCACTTTATGCTTCTAAAATTAATACAATTGATCTTCCTCAGTGACAGTAAATTGCATTCAGTTCTTTTTGTTTAAAGACCAGATGTAAATGCTAAATTCTCCCTCAGTACAGGCACAGGAGTGTGGCAACTAGGGGATTGTCACAGTCACTTCATTAACACTGCAATGTAAGCCTTACTTGCAACAATAATAAACTTAAACTAGATGGCAACAAAATAGTTCCTCCTTGTATCTTGCAAATTGCACCTACCCAACAGTTTTACATCCTTGACACTGAAATCACGATCTAGTATTTTGATGAGAAGACAAGGAATTTGGTGAACTTCGCATATAGCAGTAGTTAGCACTGCTGCCTCAACTCCAGGGAACTGGGTTCAGTTCCCAGTTTGGGTCACTGTCTTTGTTGGAGTTTGCGTATTCTCCCCGTGTCTGTGTGGGTTTCCTCCCACTGTCCAAAGATGTGCAGGTTGGGTGCATTGGCCATGCTAAATTGATCCTTTAGTGTCCTGGGATGCATAGGTTAGAGGGACTAGCACATTTAAGTATGTGGGGTTAGGGGATAAGGCCTAGTGGGATTGTTGGTGCAAGCTCAATGGGCCAAATGGCCTCTTTCTGCACTGTAGGGTTTCTATGAAATTGCTTTTATGCAGTCGGACTCGAGGCTGAGATTTAACTGTAGGCTCCAAAGAACCTAAAGGCATCTTGATCATTTTGTGGATTTATCCCATCAATCCAAATGCTGTCTCTGACCTGGTAATGCTGTAACAGTATAGATACGTGAATTCAGCTTCAAAGAACTGCAATACATCTTATTCCTTGCAGAACTGTCTGTTGTTAGAAGGTGAAAGGGATGTGTAATGAAATACAGTCCCACTAACATTTAGTATTTACTGTATAATATTTGGTGGAGTCAGTTTCAGATCCATTTCCAATTTATTCAAATCATCTTCCAGCACTAAGGAAATTGGTGTCTGTATTTTGCAAAATGCTCTCGTCAACGTTATACAGTCAAAATGAATAACTGAGAAGGCACTCACTCTCTGTGCATCAGCCATCTACAGAACACTGACTGCCGTTAGAGCTCACCACATCAGTATGCTGTGGAAACTGAATAGGTCAGTCTTCAGTTATACCTATCCAACAACATCCCATCAATAAACCTCTAGGTGGCTTATGTCACACCAGAGATGTGTTGGTTAGTTTGACTGGCTATGGTAAATTGGCCCTTAGTGTCCAGGAGATTAGCAGGGTAAATATGTGGGGTTGCAAGAGTAGGGCCTGGATGTGGTCAGTGCAGGCTCGATGGGCCAAATGGCCTCCCTTTGCACTGCTGGGATTCTCTGATTTTTAATAACTACAGTTTGCTGCATCCATTGAAGTCCTGTGATTAAAGTGTCAATTATTCTTCATCTCTCAGCCATAATTTAAAAGAAACTTAGTCAAGTGTTTTCCTGTTTTGTAGACGTCATCTCATTTTGACATTTGTCAAAAGTAAAATATTTTATGCACCTGGAGGAAAAATTAATCAGTTGGATTGTGAGGTATTGACGATACTTGCCTATGTTAGGCACCAATTTCCTTAGTGGTGGAAGATGCCCCCCACCCCCTGAATGTTAGTCTAACAATGCTGCCTTCACGGCGGAGATTCAAGCCTCGGTAGAGACCACTGACTAGGCTGTGCAGTACTGCAGCTACTGTCACAATCTACATGGTATGTACTCTACATTTTAAAAATAATCTTATCTTGTTCCTTTCATACAATTCAAGCTATGTGCACTTTATCAGGCAGTACTAAGCTTTTCCTCCACATCAGAAGTCCTCATGCTGGCAGTGTCACTGTCTGAGAGATCCTTGGTGTTATAATGCCTTCTACAAAATGTGTACTTAAACCAAACCGGACCCATGTGGAATGCTACACCAGTGCTGACCACACACCCATTTCAGATATTAGATTTCATAATGTGACATTGTGTATTGTCTGGGTATTAAACTTAACCTTATGAATGTACACGATTACTGTCAGGTTATAGGGCAGTAAGAATTTATCCACCAAATAAATCAAGCAATCTTTAAGGATAATTTTTTTGGCAACCCATTTTTAACATCCCAAGACACATCTGCAGGTCGCAACCCCCCCCACTTTTGGAAAACACTTGTATTAACTGCAATACTGTGTGCTGACTGAGGAGAGGATAAAATGTTTAAAGTGTCAAGTTAGGTATTGGTCAGCTGGGTGCTTTGTCCTGGATGGAGTCGAGCTACTTGGAATTGTACTTATCCTGGTGTTTTCCATCGCACTGTGCCCTGGAAATTGGGCAGACAGGATGTTTGAATGGAAGTGAGGCGATTTCAAGAGAAGTTAAGAGGAATGTGAATTGAACAATCTTAATGTGGACACAGTGCAAAGTCTCAACACCAGGTCCGCCAGGTTTATTTGGCATCACGGGCTTTCAGAGTGCTGCTCCATCAGGTGAGTGGTGAAGTGGGTTCAGAAATGTCTCTCCACTCACTTGAGGAAGGAGCAGAACTCTGCAAGCTCATGATTCCAAATAAACCTGGTGTTGTCCAACTTTGTATTGTGCCCAACCCCAGTCCAATGCCGGCATCTTCACATCAACGTTAATATGTATGGCTTTAATTAACAGTTGTAGCTCAGCTGGTAGTACTCTTGTCTGACTCAATGTGTTTTCAAGTCCCAATCCAGAAAGGCAAACATGAGAATCTAGGCTGACACTCCCAGTGCAGTACTGGAGGAGTGCTGCACTGTTGGGAGGTGCCATCTTTTGGATGAGACGTGAAGCTAACTGGGTGTGAAAGATCCCATGGCACTATTTTGAAGAAGAGCAAAGGAGTTCTATCCGGTGTCCTGGCTAACATTTTTCCATCAAAATCATGAGAACAGATTTTGTTCTTCGTCATTTTGTGGAATCTTGCTGTGCACAACTCTTACTGCAGTCTCCACAGTATAACAGACTAGACCTTGGCTGTAAAGTGCTTTGGAATGTCCCAAGGTTGTGAAATACACTATATAAATGTAAGCCTGTGTTCCTCGTAGATTATGCAACAACTGAGGTCACAGTCGATCTTTCCACTCTGTGCTCCAGTAACAGGACGTTTTATCAATAATCTTTTTTAGAACAGTCTGTATTTACTGAGTACCATTTTGTTTGCAATGATTGTTTTGGGTCAGCTGTAATAAGCCTGTTTCACTGATGTACAAACTGCGTGTCCTGTTTGAGCTGTTTGGTCGATTTTCCCCAATTCTAGCTGTTTGCACAAGAAGGTCCTTCCCAAGTGTCTGTTCCCAGGTCTAGGCTGACACTCCCAGTGCTGTACTGAGGGTGTCTGAGCTTGTCTTCAAACGAGTGCTAAACTTGGGCCTTGTTGCCCTAAGGAGCGATGTAAATAATCCACTGGTGTCATGGTCTCTCTCCTGAAGAAGCAGATTACCTTGCCCATTGATCACATTGCTGTTTGTGGGAGCCTGCTGTGTGTAAATTTCTACTGTGTTGCCAGTGATTATATTTACAACTGTTTTGCCGTTAGTTGTAAAACACTTGGAATGTCCCTGAAGGGTGTTATATAAAAAACAAAGGGGATAGTCATCAACTTCAGGAAGTGTAATGAATGGTGTGTCCCTGCCTACATCAATGGGGATATAGTCAATGCTTCAAGTTTTAAAGTGTCTGATTACCAACATGGTTTTGTCCCTCCGTATGGACACTATAGTTAAGAAAGCCCACCAATACCTTTACTTTCTCAGAAAACTAAGGACATTTGGCATATCTGCTACAACTCTCTCCAACTTCTACAGATGCACCATAGAAAGCTTTCTTTCTAGTATCACAGCTTAGTATGGCTCCTGCTCTGTCCAAGACAGCAAGAAACTATAAAGGGTCATGAACGAAGCCCAGTCCATCACACAAACCAGCCTCCCACCCATTGACTCAATCAACACTTCCTGCTTGGAAAAGCAGCCAGCATAATCGAGGACCCCACGCACCCCGGACATTCTCTCTCCCCATTTTCTTCCATTTTGGGGGAGAAAAAGATAAAGTCCGAGGTCACGTACCAAGAACAGTTTCTTCCATACTGCCATCACTTTTGAATGGACCTACCTCACATTCAGTTGATCTTTCTCTACAGCCTAGCTACAACTATACCACTATATTCTGCACCTCCTCCTTTCTGTCTGAGCAGTATGCTTTGTATGGCACACAAGAAACAATATTTTCACTGGATATTAAAACATGTGACAATAATAAATCAAAGAATGCAAGTTAGTTCTTGAGGTACAGGAGCCCATCCTGTGGGAATGAACCCATGAAGCAATCCTTTTTTTTTAAGCTCCACTCTTTGTTCCAGGGGACATGAGAAACTGTATCGTTCCATTTTCCCAGCCATTGTGCTTTTGAATGCTCCTGCAGCTTTTCCTGGGATTCTGATCTTTCTTGTATTTTCTAATAGCTACCAAGTGTCTGGACATAGCAGAAATTCATGGCACGGTCACATGCAGAGGCATTTGAATTGTAGACCCAAAGGCTTTCCAGAATGTAGATAGTATCCCCCACCCGGTCCATCACTCCCTCTCTGCCCCCAGGTCATGATGTGGAGTTGCTGGCATTGGACTGGGGTAAACGCAGTAAGAAGTCTCAACACCAGGTTAAAGTCCAACAGGTTTATTTGACAGTAAACCCACTAGCTTTTGGGGTCTGCCCCTTCAGGTGACAGCACACATAGAAGAAGTTTCAGACCAACTTCCACACAAGCTAACAGCTGATCTGTCAGCACATGTGACATTCATCTTTGTCATGAACTAATACTTTTTTCTTTGATCAGTCCTGCAAAAAAAAAAGCCTTGGAATATTTCATTTTCACTCAAATCAGCCTCCCATCCATTGACTCTGTCTACACTTCCCGCTGCCTCGGCAAAGCAGCCAGCATAATTAAGGACCCCACACACCCCGGACATTCTCTCTTCCACCTTCTGTCGGGAAAAAGATACAAAAGTCTAAAGTCACGTAGTCGAGAGCAGCTTCTTCCCAGCTGCTGTCAGACTTTTGAATGGACCTACCTTGTATGAAGTTGATCTTTCTACACCCTAGCTTTGATTAACACTACATTCAGCATCTTTTTCTTCTCTATGAATGGTATACTTTGCTTTGCAAATGTGCAAAGAAATAATACTTTTCACTGCATACTAATGCATGTGACAATACATAAAATCAAAATTTTATTGGGTTAGAGGCTCTATATAAATACAAGTTGTTGAATTTTGCACGATTTTAAAACCTTGATACCTGTAAGCTGTGGCCGCCAGTCTACCTAGTTGCCAGTGATCATAGTGACTAGTGAAGGCCGAGCCTTGGCGGTGATTAACAAGGAAATCCAATAATTTGGACGAAAGTTTTTAGTGCAGGAAGGAGGACTGATCGAACAGATGGAGAAATGCAAGCATGTCTTCAAGTATGAATTTGGCAAAATAAATGGACTGGAAGCAAATGTGGGCTGAGGTGACCCTGCAATTCTTTAGGGTGCGGCTGGTACCAAAAACTTTAATTAGATACGGAATTAAAGCATTGGAAGAACTAGCCATTATCCAGCTGGATCAGTTCTCAGAATGGGCAGCACCCATAGTTCCTGTATAGAAACCAGACAGAATTGTCCACATTTGTGGAGATGCCAGCATTGGACTGGGGTGGGCACAGTAAGAAGTCTCTCAACATCAGGTTAAAACCCAACAGGTCAACTAGGGGATTATTTAGTAACAAAAGCCTTCAGAGTGTTTGCTGCCCCTTCGTCAAGTAAGTGGGAGCTCTGTTCACAAACAGGACATATAAAGACACAAATTCAATTTATAAAATAATGAGTGGAATGCAAGTCTTTACAGGTAATCAAGTCTCAAAGGTACAGACAATATGAATGGAGAGAGGGTTAAGCACAGGTTAAAGAAATGTGTATTGTCTATTTGTACACTTGTGGTGAACAGCCTTCCAATTTGGATAAATGTCCAGTCCTGAAGTTTGAAGACCTGTATGCAAAGGTGGATATGAGTCACACATCAGAAACTCAGACTAAACACTTACTGAGGTTATGTCACAATAAGCACACAAAGGGTTGTTCCAATCAATACACACGCCTGCTTTTTGGCTTATCTTCAGTATTTGCAATTTTTCAGAGGAGCCCGCAGAGTCTGCAGCAGGGGCTGTCGTGTTTGGTATATCTTGAAGAGAATCCCAACTTGGTTGACCAAGGGCAAACATCTCAAAATTTTGAGAAGGTGGTGAAGGGTTCACCTCCAGGAGAAATTTAAAGTTTTATTAGTCATGAGTAAGGCTTACATTAACACTGCAATGAAGTTACTGTGAAATTCTCCTAGTTGACCTGAACAGGCGCTGGATTGTGGCAATACACCTAACCAGCACGTCTCTCAGACTGTGGGAGGAAAACAGAGCACCTGGAGGAAACCCACACAGACATGGAGAGAATGTACAAACTCCACACAGACAGTGACCCAAGCTGGGAATTGAACCTGGGGCCCTGGTGTTGAGACAGTAGTGCTAACCACTGTGCCACCCTTTACTTTAAGACGCTAAGATAATCTACCTGGAGCAGCACGTAGATGCACAAGCATTTACACCCTCTGGACTAGTCATTGCCTCTAGTCATTTTTAGGAATTTTATTCTGCTAAAGCAGCCGTGTTGTTTTTGGAAGATTCCCCAGAAGGAAGTTTCATCAGAGCAAAACAATTTATTGCATTCTTCAAACTTTGTTGGTACATTTTTTTTTTGACCCACCTGGGGAACTGGTGATGCCTCTGCATGTGGCATTGCCCATCTCATGGGACAACACTGCACCAATGTCTCAAGAACCCTCTTGAGGCCAAAAGATTTACTGACAAATTTGAGAAGGATTATCAGCAGCTTATGGTATCAAGAAATTCCACTAGTCTTTGTACAGTAGGCACTTTATCATCATTCTGACCACAAGTAATTCTTAAAAGCAGAGCAGGCTGTTCTGCCAATCACAACAGCCAGAATTCAGCATTGGGTGTTTAATTCTGTCGGCCTTCAAATATAAGAAAGTAGGCCAATTCCAGGTCAGTGCTCGAATGTATAAGAACATGTTGCAGCTGCTCCAATAGCACAGGACGTTACTGTGCCATTTGAATATTTTGAACACCGCTCTACTGTTGCCAGTCCCTGCTTTGGTACAGGGACGATGACCCCTGCTGACTGACTGGAATTGCTCATTGCAAAGTAAATCCAATGGAATTTGTGCTCAGCTGGGCATCGCCAAGTTGAAGATGCTCACCAGAGTTGTGTGGTGGCCTGGCATTGCCAACCAACATTGAGAGCTTGGTCAAGCATTGAACGGTGCCAATTGCAAAGGTTGCTTTCTGCAGTCCCACTGCTCCTTTTGGAATAGCCTGGCTGACCATGGGTGTAATGATGGTCCATTCATCGGCACAATGGTTCTGCTCATTGATGCACACTGAAGTATCCAACATCATCACACAGCTATTGGAAAAATTTACATCAATGTTTTTCTATCCATAGAATACCTGAAGTCAGTGACTGACAATAGAATAGTATTTACAAGTGCTGAATTTCAGAACTTCAGACTGGTGTGAAGCACATTTAGAACTGTGTCTTACCACTCAGCACAGTTCTTATAAAAACAACGTCTTCACACACACACAGGTCCTAACAAGACCTTTTTCATGGCACAGGTCCTTCAACCGATGCTGTACACTAAATATGTCTATAACGTTTTCTTCCTTTTGGACTCATGGTGAACAATCACCTGAAACAATTTTATGTAACGACATCAAGTTCCATCCCACCAGACTCGCCGTGGACTACTCTCTGGAAAAATCGGTTGCGTTCTTGGACACACTCATCTCCATCCTTTGCACCCAAAAGGAAGAAAATGTTAGATGTATTTAGTGTACAGCATCAGTTGAACGTAGAACATTACAGCGCAGTACAGGCCCTTCAGCTCTTGATGGTTCCACTGGTCAGCACAACAATCTAATGACCCTCTAACCTAAACTATTCCAATGTTATCCATATGCCTATCCACTGACCATTTGAATGCCCTTAATGTTGGCGAGTTGACAACTGCTGCAGGCAGGGCATTCCACGCCCTTACCACCCTCTGAGTAAAGAACCTACCTCTGACATCTGTCGTATAATTATGTCCCCTCATGTTAGCCACAGAAAATGGCTCTCACTATCCACCCTATCTAACCCTCTGATCATCTTGTATGCCTCAATTAGGTCACCTCTCAACCTTCTTTCTAACGAAAACAACCTCAAGTCCCTCAGCCTTTCCTCCATAAGACCTTCCCACCATACCAGGCAACATCCTGGTAAACCTCCTCTGCACCCTTTCCAATGCCTCCACATCCTTCTTATAATGCGGCGACCAGAACTGTACGCAATACCCCGTGCGGCCACACCAGTTTTGTACAGTTGCAACATGACCTCACGGCTCTGAAATTCAATCCCTCTACCAATAAAAGCTAACACACCGTACGCCTTCTTAACAACCTTATGTACCTGGCTGCCAACTTTCAGGGATCTATGCACATGTACACCGAGATCTCTCTGCTTGTCAACACCACCAAGAGTCCTTCCATTAGCCTTATGTTCTGTACTCCTGTTACTCTTACCAAAGTGAATCACCTCACACTTTTCCACATTAAACTCCATTTGCCACCTCTCAGCCCAGCTCTGCAGCTTATCTATGTCCCTCTGCAAACTAACATCCATCCTCACTGTCACTGAAGGACCTGTGCCATGAAGATGTTGGCATATTAAGGTGCGAATTTGGTCCCTATGGCTGTTCTGAGTGTCTGGATGAAGAATTGGTTGTTGGTGAAGACGTTGTGGTCCAGGATGAAGTGAATGAATTGTAAAATTGCATCTGGAGATTGGCGGTTGTCAGATGCTCAGTTCTGAGGCAGTTGCAGCAATGCCATTGTCGTGGGGGATGCTGATGTAGAGAGCCGAGACATCCATTGTGCCGAGGAGTGCTCCTGGTTCAGCTGCTCCGTGTGTGGTGAGTTTCTGTAGGAAGTCCATAGTGTCGTGACAAAAGCGGGGGGTTCTTTTGTACAATGGGTTTCAGGATGCCCTCTTTGTAGCTGAGGGGTTCTCGCACAGGGTCACATTGCCCAATACGATGGGACAGCCAGGTGCATTTGCCTTGTATCATCGGGAGGCAGTAGAGATCTCCAACACCATCATCCTCTTGTACAGGTTCAAACAAGACTTCTTCATTGCACAGGTCCTTCAACTGATGATATACACTCGATACATTGACATTTTCATCCTTTTTTTGGACTCGTGGTGAACAATCACAAACAACTATATAATGATATCAAGTTCCACCCCACCATCAGACTCACCACGGACTATTCTCCAGAATCGGTTGCATTCTTAGACACGCATCTTCCATCAAGGACAGTCACCTCAACACCTCACTGTACCGCAAGCCCACAGATAACCTCCACGATGCTCCATTTCTCCAGCTTCCACCCTGAACGCGTTAAAGAAGCCATCCCTTATGGACAAGCCCTCCGTATACACAGGATCAGATGAGGAGGATCGCAACAGACGCTGAAAGATGCTCTGATAAGAACAGGATATGGCGCTCAACTCATCGATCAACAGTTTCATGCCCACAGCAAAAAAACTGCACCAACCTCAGGACAAACACGGGACATGGCGGACAGAGTGCCCTTCATTGTCCAGTACTTTCCCCAGAGCAGAGAAGCTATGACATCTTCTCCAAAGCCTTCATGTCATTGAAGATGAACATCTCACCAAGTCCATCCCCACACCCCCACTATTTGCCTTCAAACAACCACACAACCTCAAACCATTGTCCGCAGCAAACTACTCAGCCTTCAGGAGAACAGTGACCACGACACCACGCAACCCTGTCACAGCAATCTCTGCAAGACGTGCTGGATCATTGACACAGATGCCATCTTACACCACCCACTAGGTACATACGCATGCAACTCGGCCAAATATTGTCTACCTGATACGCTGCAGGAAAGGATGTCCCAAGGCATGGTACACTGGGGAGACCATGCAGATACTATAATAACAGATGAATGAACACCACTTGCTAATCACCAGGCAAGAGTGTTCTCCAAGTTGCAACACTTCAGCGGTCACGGGCATTCAGCCTCTGATCTTCGGGTTAGCATTCTCTCTCTCTCTAAGGCAGCCTTCATGACAATGCAGAGTCACTGAGCAGAGACTGATAGCCAAGTTCTGCACACGTGAGGACGGCCTCAACCGGGATCTTGGGCTCATGTCACTCTATCTGTAACCCCCAAGACTTGCCTGGGTTTGCAAAATCTCACTAACTGTCCTGGCTGGAGACAATACACATCTCTTTTGACCTGTGCTTAACCCTCTCTCCACTCATTTGTCTAGAAGTCTTGATTACCTGTAAAGACTTGCATTCCAACCATTTATTTTGTAAATTGAGTTTGTCTTTAAATGCCCTGTTTTGACCTAAAATCCCACCCGCCTGATTTAAGGGGCAGCGCTCTGAAAGCTAGTTGGCTTGTGCTTCCAAATAAACCTGTTGGACTTTAACCTGGTGTTGTGAGACTTCTTACTAAAAAAGCAGATGGGAGGAAACCTGGAGACCAGAACCTCTTGCTTCCTCTTTTTTTTTTTTGCTACTGGACGACTCCACGTGTAGAGGGGATTAAGGGTTATGGGGAGAGGGCGGGAAAGTGGAACTGAGCCACGACAGATCAGCCATGATCTTATTGAATGGCGGGGCAGGCTCAAGGGGCTAGATGGCCTACTCCTGCTCCCATTTTCTTATGTTCTGTAACAGAGTCCAGCTAGCAGAGTTAATGAACTGGCATCTCAGAATGTGACAGTCTCATTTTCCAAATTTGCCAGGCAGAGTAGCCAAGCCAAGTCAGGATTGAAGTCATTCAACACAGGCCAATTATGGTGAAATGTGAGGAATTTTGGGAATGGGTCAAGGTTAGATCCCTGGAATCATTGTAAGCTGGACCTTTTTAAGTGGCCGTAGAAGGAAGGACCCAGAAACAGGCCATCTGAGACGAGAGAGAGACCCCCCAGCAGCCTGTTTTGCCATCAGGAAACATTGCCGACTATTTTAGGTTGCCAGGTACGTCAGTGCTATGTCCATGGAGACTGAACTGAGCTGCCTGTGCCTGAAGAGGCAGCTGTCACTTTGATTTTCCAACTC
Source organism: Carcharhinus amblyrhynchos (assembly GCF_965287045.1). Taxonomy (NCBI): domain Eukaryota; kingdom Metazoa; phylum Chordata; class Chondrichthyes; order Carcharhiniformes; family Carcharhinidae; genus Carcharhinus; species Carcharhinus amblyrhynchos. Next base: position 4,046,193 of record NC_137328.1, read on the forward strand.
TGAAGCACCCCAGACAGGAGTTATACTGCTCCACAAGGATTCAGAAATTCCATGAAAGACTACTTGTACTAAACATTTTGCTTTCTGGGACTGTGTAATTTGAGTATTGGCATTTTGTACAATATATTTTTAAGATCAATCTGCAGAGTAAAGGTCAGATGACCCAAGGAACCAATAGGGGAGCAGGATGGCTGATCACCCTGGTAAGCACAGCCGTCTATACTCCATTTTTGGGAGCTGATTGCAGTCTCGAGGCCTCCTGTGCAGATTTAACCTATAAATAAACAAGTTTGTTCCTAAACTATTGAACACACACATCTTTACACCCTCCAAGTACTTGCCATCCTGACTTGGAAATATGTTGCTGTTCTTTTGCTGTTGCTGGGTTAATCTTGGAATTCCCTCCCTAACAGCACTGTGGATGTACCTACACCTTGTAATGCAATGGGTTCAGGCAGCTCATCACTGTGGGCAACTGGGGAGGAGCATTAAATGCTGGCCTAGCCAGTGACATTTCACATCCTTTAATTGAGAAGTGGAACCATTTTTAGTAAATTTGTGCTCTAAAGGTGGTACAAATGAAATGTAGGCTATTGGGGGCAGCACAGTGGTTAGCATTGCTGCCTCACAGCGCCAGGGATCTAGGTTTGATTCCTGGCTTGGATCACTGTGTGGAGTCTGCACGTTTCTCCCTGTAATCTGCATGGGTTCCCTCCCACAGTCTGAAAGACGTGCTGGTTAGGTGCATTGGCTGAGCTGAATTTTTTTTCCCTCAGCAGGTACCAGACTCTGGCAACTACAGCAATTTTCACTAACTTCATTGTAGTGTTAATGTAAGCCTTGCTTGTAACTAATGAATTTTAAACTTTTTTGTGTGGCTTTGGTTTTCCTGGACAGTCCACTCCAGTGGTGACATTTCACATTGTGTGTCTCTAAGAGACTGTGTATCCTGTTTAGCTGCTGGTGATAAAATTCTGCAAATTCCAGTTTGGATTGCGATGCAGTTCAGTTAATCTACAATGGTTTATTTCTGCGTTTTATCACACAATCAGATTACAACATTTACCAGGAGTGCGTTGGAAAGGAATTTGTGCTTCAGTGGAATTTCAAAACAACCTAGAGAAATAAAATGGTTTGAGTGGCAATTACCTTGACCCTTGGTGGTAATCGTGAGAAACTTAAAAATTGGTCGGGGGAAAAATAATTTGGGACTGCTTTTGTCCTGCTTGACATAAGAAGCTGTCCTTGGAATAGTAAGTTCCCTTCCGCTTGGCGATTTTGAAGTCACTTCCAAACTATTTTTATGCTTTGTCATCTTGGTTTTTCCTCTTCCTATTTTGAGAACACTTAAATTTTGTTTAATACAAAAAGCGAGACTGAGTCGTAATGAACACACTGAATTTGGACTAGTTTGGGATTGACTATGGATTCGGATCCCTATCCAAAATCTAGACTTGACGTTTGGTCAACACTGAGAGTGCTACACTTTCAACAGTGTAGTCCTTTTTTAAATTGAGATCTCATTAGGCGGATTTAAAAGATCCATGGTACCACTTTTGAACAGAAGCAGGGACTTTTCACTCGCAGTTTCTTCAGGCCAACGTTAATGGTACAACCGATTTTTAAATATATCTCAAAATAGATGACTATGTTGCTGCGTGTGGGAACTTGAGTGGAATGTTGGCTGACAGAATATAACTGCTGCATTGCAGCAAAACTGTTATCATTGGTCTTTTTAGATGAGGTTGTTTTGTGGTCTGCGTTTCCAGACAAATGCTGGAGGCAAGGCTGTTAGTAAACTTGCCTTTTTATTGAACATAATGGTATAAGGCTTAGCACAAGGCTGTACATAGAACTGTCTCTCAGTGCACTCTGTCAAGCAATCATACATCACTGACAAATGACCCTTTTATACTACCCCACTTCATTGTAGGATTGTCCTGAAGTTGTGAACGACGCTATAAATGCAGGTTTCTGGAAATAATCGAAGTTTATGGATGATGCAACTTTTCTTTGTATTTTAGAACTTCTGGGGATGTAGATACATGTGTAACAGTTCTCCAGATTTAAACAATGGACATTTTATGGGGTACCTTTTCACTAACTTTTGGAATTTCTCAAGTGCTTTATATGCAAGCAAGTACACTTTGGACACTAATGTAATGTAAACGTGGGTGCCAAAGCAAGCCTTCAGCTGAGTGTCCTTGTAGATTTTTGTGCTTGAATATCTCCCAATTTGGGGCTTGAATCCACAGCCTTCTGTCTTGGGTAAGTGTGAAACCCTACCTCAATGTGAGGATGTTCACCCATCCTAATATTTCCCCATGTGAGACTTGGTGTCACATAACATAACATCCCCAACGTGGCTCTACAGAGATGTTGGTTCCTGACCGGGCTGTAAATGATCACCTACAAAGCAGAACTTGAGGTTCCAGAGCTCCTGGGGAGGGAGTTACTGATTTCCCATTTGCCTGGCACATGCAAGGAGAACTGGCTGGTTTTACATTTTTCAGCTTTTTTTTTGGTCAAGGTAATTCTCTGGAGCTGTGTACATGGTGAAAGTTTCCTGAAATGTTAATTTGAGACTTCCTCTATTGCAATGGAGGTGTAGGCTTCTAAAGTGTGCTGAAATTTGGACTTTATTCTCCCCTGAGTTACGGAAGTTGTGGGGTTGTTACCTGATTTTCTAATGTATGCCTGCTGACATGCACCTCCTCCCTGTTTTGCTTTTAAAGGGACGGTCCTATCCCTACAGTGGAAGGAGGCCATTTGGCCCATCGTGTCTGCACCGACCACAATCCCACCCAGACCCTATCCCCATGCATTTACCCTAGCTAGTTCTTCCCCACTGATACTAAGGAGCAATTTGGTATGGCCAATCCACCTAACCCGCACATCTGGAAACCAGACCACTCAGAGGAAACCCAATCAGATATGGGGAGAATATGTAAATTTTATCTATATCGGGGCCAATGCAGTGAATTTTGTTAAAGGTGGATTATTACACTTTTTTAGCGCATCATTCATTCTAACCTGGTTGGAGTCCAGAGCACGATGTTATAGTTGATTGTTGCGGTGTGTAAACAGTATTTTTGTTTTCTCTCTCTTAAAATTTGCTCTCCAGAGAGTTTATTTTTCCAGTCAGAGTGCTATAATGAATCTTGAGCAAAGACATGGTGTTTCTATAACCCTAACAGTACAAATTAAAAGCCTTTTAAAACAAGTTGTTGTTGCTGGCACCCTTGCCCGACACAGTTTCCAGTACTTGCTGTACAGTCAGGAGAGAGACGCAGCATTGTGGTGAGAACGAAAGCCTTTTTTCCCCCCCAAATAAAACTGGATTTCTTCAGTGTTTTGGTTTCTTTTGAAAACCTGGCAACACTCCTGCGGAAGAATTTTTATAACCGACCTCTACCGTGCTTCTGATGGGAATGAAACTAGAAAAGCAATAACAAAGGGGAAAGGCAAGAGAACACTGCGGACAAAACCTCTTTCAGTCTCCCACTTCCCACAGAAGTTGATACAAAAGAATTTTTTGTGTCGCAGAAGTGCGCGTGCCAGAGATGGGAATGTGTTCCTGTGTACAGCACGGAAAATGGAAAGTAGCAATCTCAAGTGTTCCCATTTGTTTTAAAAAAAAATTGAGCAAAAGAACTGTAGTATCATAGAATCCCTACAGTGCAGAAAGAGGCCATTTGGCCCATCAAGCCTGTACTGACAACAATTCCACTCGGCCCCTATGTTTTACTGTCCCTAATCCTTCTGACATCTAAGGGGCAATTTATCATGGCCAATCAACCTAACCTGCACATATTTGGACTGTGGGAGGAAACCCACCCAGACATGGGGAGACTGTGTGTGTGTGTGTGTGTGTGTGTGTGTGTGTACATACAGACAGTGACCCAAAGTTGGAATGGAACCTGGGTCCCTGGCACTGGTGAGGAAGCAGTGCTAATTACTGAGCCTCCATACCCCCCTCGTGAATAAAACACTGGAATATTAACTAAGTTGGCAGAAAGGATGGTTACCTAAACCTGTGAATAATAGACTCGGGGGACATGTTTGAGAACTTCTAATTAGGACGTTGAGCAAAACTAGGGACCATCACAATAAAAATAACCAATCAACAGTGTTAATTAGGATGGGATTGAAAAGCTCCTTTAAAACCTACCTCCAAAGGGTGACTTCTCATTTTGGAGCAGTCACCACTTGTCAGGCCAGTGTCTCCATTTTTAAATACATTATGTTCAATTCCACTTCACTTCTGAAAACAACTTGTGCTCATTTTGGCATAGATCTAAAGGGCTGAATGGTCTCCTTCTGCCTGGAATTATTAGTTTTGTACAGAATTTGGTCTCCTCAAATGCTCCAAACTGCCATGAACGCGAACCCTTTAGTTGTGTCTAGCTGTCAGTGGATTAATCAGATGACCACTTCCATTAAAAAACCTATTTGATTCATGATTTTTTTTAAATCTTGAACTGTGGCCCATTATAATGAACCCGCCTGGTTTTAAAGTGGTCTCCAATAGGTGCTCCGTTATAAATGGGAAAGGGAGTGGGGGAATGGTTAAGGGTAACAATGATCCTTTTTCAACGTTTAAACCTGTACTGGATGTAGAGACGTCTTTACAAATTTGACATTTGACATTTTAAAATTTTTTTTTTTAAAGTTACAAAGCTGGTGCATGGAGTGGACCAGGTAGCTCCTTAACCCATCTCCGTGCTTGCTCCAAAAACCAAATTCAGATTGAATCCAATTTGAGGTCCCCCCCCCCCCCCCACCCCCCAAGAGAAGCTGACAAGATCCAAAGCTGACCAGATAAGGCGTTGCACCCCATCCTGGGCTTGATCTTAGTCAATAGGCCAAGAAGCAAATCCGTTTGACTGATTTATCTTTTGGCCCCAAAACGTCAGCGGTTTCAGGTGGAACTAAAAAATCATTCCTATTTGGGAGAGGGGCGGTGCTAGCTGTCTTGACAAGGTGGTTGGGGAGGGGGAAGAGAGGGAGTGGAGACTTCTTCCTACAGGATAGGGAGAGTCGATGACCATAGGGGATAGATTTAAGGTAATTGGCAAAAATACCATCGATGAACGGGGGGAGGAGGGTGAGCTTGTTTTCACGGCCAAAAGATATATGATCTGGAAGTAATTTTTCAAAAGGAATGTATGTTGTAATTTAATGCAGGGTAGTGGGGTTAATTGGGTTGAGCTGGCATAAGCATGATGGTAAGAAGTCTGACAACACCAGGTTTAAGTCCAACCAATTTATTTGATAGTAAACTCAAGTTTATAAGTTTTTCAGTTATAAACTTATGAGTTTACTATCAAATAAATAGGTTGGACTTAAACCTGGTGTTGTCAGACTTCTTACTGTGTTTACCCCAGTCCAACACCGGCATCTCCACATCATCATAAGCATGATGGGCCAAATGACTGCCTTTAATTCTCTGGTTGCTTGCGTTAACATACGGTTCATTTGCAGAGGATCTTTAGGGCTGGATGTAAATTTTTATTATGGAACAATAAGGGAGAGGAGGAGGAGAACAAATCTTTACTTAACTAGACTAACCAGGTTTCTGCATCAATACAGATGTCTGACAGCATCTGTGACGATCTAAGATTCCACCAGACTCAAAACGTTGGCTCTATTCTCTCTCTACAGATGCCGTCAGACCTGCTGAGATTTTCCAGCAGTTTCTATTTTTGTGATTTTGCTTTTATCTTGAGGTATGTGCAGGATGCAGCCTTAGTAGTTATCAACTGGTTGGATGCAATCCTGGTTTCACCACATGACCTTTTCACCTCCCAGTTGTCCCACCCACACGAATAGCATGTTTCCCATTTCCAATATTCCTTGGACACAAGTTTGTTTATTGGTCACAAGTAGGCTTACATTAACACTGCAATGAAGTTACTATGAAAATCCCCCAGTCACCACACTGCGGCGCCTGTTCGGCTGCGCCTGGGGAGAATTTAGCATGGCCGATGCACCTAACCAGCACGTCTCTCTGTCTGTGGGAGGGAACCACAGCACCCGGGCAGACACTGGGAGAACGTGCGGGCACCGCACAGTAATCCAAGCTGGGAATCGAACCCAGGTCCCTGGCGCTGTGAGGCAGCGGTACTAACCACTGTGCCACCATACATATGTTATCGAAAGATAATATTTGAGTTTGTGACGAGAACCCTATTTTACTGGTTGGATGTTGCTGCTAGCAGTGTCCAGGCCAGCTGACTTTTAAATTCCTGCAGACTCCAGGGCAATCCTGGAGAGTTGGCAACCCTCTTTTTTTTTCAGTTGAATAGCATTATTAATGCAACCTGAAGGGCGGCACAGTGGTTAGCACTGCTGCCTCACAGCGCCAGGGACCCGGGTTTGATTCCCGGCTTGGGCCTGTGTGGAGTTTGCACATTCTCCCCGTCTGTGTGTAGGTTTTCTCTGGGCGCTCTAGTTTCCTCCCACAGTCCAAAGACTTGTGGGTTAGGTGGATTGGTAAATTTGGCATCAGGGGGACTAGCTAGAGTAAATGTATGTGGTTATGGGGATAGGGCCTGGTTGGGACAGACTTGATGGGCTGAATGGCCTCCTTCTGCACTGTAGGATTCCACGACCTGAGTTTTGAGTTCATTCTCTCTTGTATTTTAAATTGACCAGTATTCTCCTTGTGATTGAATCAAACTTTGAAGCAAATTCATTCCCAAATCCAATGTCCTTAAAACAAATATTTTAAAAATAAATAAATTGGTTCTCATTGATAAAAGCTGGGGAAATGTTTAAGCAGGTGGGCAGGTAATTTTTTTTTTAAAAAATGTGACTGTTCCCAGGGAGCTAAAAGGCCTTTGGCTGAATCTTCAGGTTCCTAGTTGGCCTTGGGTAAAGGGAGAAGGGGTATCTTTCTGCTAAGTTGTCTCTGGCTCTTGGGAGCTGAGCTGAGCCAAGGTATTGATTCTATAGGGGTGAAGAGGGGGATGCCAGGGTTTTACTGACTAACACACACACTGACACCAACACAAGAAAATAGCAGCAAGCTTTTAGTGTAGTTTTGTTTAAAAGAGCAAATATCCGAGGTGAACTTGTTTTAAACTGCACGGAAAAAGTTTTGCATTGACAAAGAAGTTTTACTTCAATTAAAGGTTTTCGTCCCAAGTTTTTGAGGGAGTTCAGTCTCCAGGTGTTGAGTGGAAAACCCAGGTGTCTCCTTCCTGTGTGGGAGTTTTTTTTACCTGTGCTGATCTTTAAAATGGCTGTCAGGTTCCAGGACCAGGCAAGTGTTGTGTGCAAAAGGGTTTTTAAAAACATTCTTTTTGAGCCTTCTTTTTTCCTCTTTTCTCTCGCAACTTCAGTTTCTCTCTCTCCCCAACTCCCAAGTTTCGCAATTTTTTTGTTAGTTCTTTTCCCTTATTTTTGTTTGCTAGGGCTGTACCCTAGCACACTCTGTTGCTAAACTAGAAAAAGGTGTCTTTAACTGGTTAGTGTTTCTGTTTAACTTCTCTCTCTCTCTCTCTCTCCAAATGCACAAATTAATGAAACCACTTAAAGCTGTCTCTTTTCACTGACTGTGTGCTTCAAGTGGTAAAGCTAATTTTATGTATAAAAAAAAAAGCCACTTTTTAAACTCCTCTTGGCACCAGACTCCTTTTTTAATTTCTTGACTTTTTGCTGTACTGAGGTGGAGGGGTGAATGGGGGAGCGTTATATGTAATCATTTGCTGGTAAAGTTCATTTTATTAGTCACAAGTAAGGCTTGCGTTGACACTGCGTGGAAGTTGCCGTGAAATTCCCTTAGTTGCCACAGTTCAGTGCCTGTTTGGGTCAATGCACCTAACTGGCATGCTTCCCGGACTCTGGGAGGAAACCAGAGCGCCCGGAGGGAACTCGTGCAGACACGGGGTGAACATGCAAACTCCACACTGACAGGTCCCTGGTGTTGAGGCAGCATTGCTAACCACTGTGCCGACCCTTGGTTTTTTTTCTTCATCCTGAGGTATTTTTTCACCTAAGTTCACATTTTTGTTCTGAATGTGGCTGAGTGGGTAACGTGCCCTCACCTCCAGTCGGGGGATTTTGTAGAATTGGACAGAAGGAGGTCATTTAGCCCATCAGTCTTTTGAAAGAGTTGTCCAGTTAGTCCCATTTTGCGCCCACCCTTCTCCTTGTAGCCTTTTGAGTGTCTAACCTCAGCTGATAGCCCAAGCACCTTACAGAGTGCTGCACTGTTACGGATGCTGTCTTTCGGATGAGACAATGAACTAATGGGAAGCTGTAAATGATCCCACTGCTGTCATTTTGATGAGGTGCTGGGAGTGATATCCTCAGTGTCTTGGACAATATTAATCCCTCCTAAAATAGATGGGATGGTCATTTTTATTTCATTACTGAAAGTGGTATCTTGGCTGTACCCAGATTTGGTTCCCCAGCCTGTGTTCCCTCTGCATAATCATCCAGGAAACTTGAGGACTCTTACCTCTTTGGCTGTAAAGAGCTCTGGGTAATTCTGGGGTTGTGAAAGGCTCTATACAAGTTAAGTCTACTGTCGTTATTTACTTGGGCTGCTGTCTAACGCTATTGGGAATGGTTAGAGCACAAGGTGAGGGGGGAGAGATACAAAAAGGTCCAGAGGGGCAATTTTTTCATACAGGGGGTGGTGAGTGCCTGGAACAAGCTGCCAGAGGTAGTAGTAAAGGCAGGTACAATTTTATCCCTTAAAAAGCACTAGACAGTTCCATGGGTAAGAGGGATATGGGCTAAACGTGGGAAATTGGGACTAGCTTTTAGGGGTTAAATAAAAAGGAGCAGCATGGACAAGTTGGGCTGAAGGGCCTATTTCCTTGCTGTAAACCTCTATGACTCTAAATGACAGTAACTACTGGAAAGAGACAACATGATTGAATGATACAAGGTCCTGAGGGGTATTGACAGGGTGGATATGAAGTGGATGTCTCCCTTCTGTGGGAAAATCTGGAACTGTAGGGGGGAAACGGGGTGGGGGGAACAAGGGATCACTGTTTTAAAAATGTTGCCCATTAAAAAGAGGTGAGGTGAAAACCAGCTTCATGAGTCTTTGGAATGGCCTTTCTGAAAAGGTGGTGGAAGCAAAGTTTGTGAATACTTTTTCAGGCAGAAATAGGTAGATTCTTGGTAAGTGGGGGAAGGTGAGATGCAGATTACTATCAGGTCAGTCACGAGCTGTTTAAATGGCAGAGCAGGCTCGAGGAGCCGAATGGTTTATTCCTGCTCCTAACTCGTCTGTACTTTTCATCAGCTGGAAAATTGCATTTTGAGAGCAACAAGGCATCACAACTAATAAGTGCTGTTTTTCTTTATATAAAATATGGCAGGATGTCTCACTGAAGATGAGGGGCAATGAATACTGAGAGGCAAGGAGATAGAATCCCTACGGTGCAGAAAGAGGCCATTCAGCCGATCACACCTACACCACCAACAATCCCACCCAGGCTCTACCCCTGCAACTCCACACATTCACGCTGCCGATATCTAAGGGACAATTTAGTATAGAATCCCTACAATGCAGAAGGAGGCCATCGAGTCCGCTTCAACTACAATCCCACCCAGGCCCTATCCCTGTAACCCTACATATTTGCCCTGCTAATTCCCCTGACGCTTGGGTCAATTGGCCAATCAACCTAACTCGCACATCTTCGGACTGAGTGGAAACCGGAGCGCTGGTTTCCAGTGGGGAGGAAACCCACACAGACATGGAGCGAATGTACAAATGCCACACAGGCCAAGGCAGGAATTGAACCTGGGTCCCTGGCACTGAAGCAGCAGTGCTAACCACCGTGCCACTTATTAACAAATGTTTGAAAACATTTTTTTTAGGCTAGGGACAATTTATTGTAGTGCACGTGTGCATATGAGATTTAAAAGTTTTTATCTTAATATTTTATATGGTATCTCATGGTGTGCTCCTGATTTTGGCTCTGGGAGTATACGCTGCAGTGACACTGGGCATTTAGAATGTTGGCCACTGTTCCAATAGTTTCATCTCCACAAATTGAATTTAAAGCTTCGTGAAAGAACAGCAGAAGGAGATCTGGTGGATTAGAGTTTTTAAGGTACATCTAAAGGGGGAGCAGTAGCAAGGGGAATGAAAGGCTGGTATTTTTAAACCTAAAAAAATTCTTTCTTTTTCTCCCCATCTCTCGCTCTTGCTCTCCACACAACAATGTGCTGCCTGTACAAATATAAACAGTGTGATATAAATTGTTCCTTTTCTAGTTGGGAGATTAAAAGGAACCTAGCACTGCTGTACAAGAACCCTGACTTAGTGTGGTAGAGAAAAGCAGCAACTTCTTGAAACATTCAGGAGACTGTGGGCTACCTGTTCAAGAGTTTAATGACGGAACAGCACCAATCGTTCGGGAATCTTTTCCAGTTTTTGTTTATATATAATATCAGGGGAATCCTCATCCTCATCACAAGTTGGACAATTCATGCATTAATGATGGTGAATGCTGTTAAAATCACCAATTCTTTTAACATTTAAAATGAGTGAATGTTAGTTTTTAAAGTAATTTATTTTGATGCTGACATTTTAAATCAGTAAATACATCACAGTACCACCATTTTCAATTCCCACCTGATGGACAACCCTTGGAGAGGGGACACCAATGAAGGCCAAGGCTTAACAAAAAATCCCAATGGTTTGACTTATTGTCATGTATAAGCATACAGTGAAAAGTATTGTTATGTGCAATATCGACAAAGCATACTGTTCATAAAGAAGGGAGTGAGAGATGTAGTGTTAGTCATAGCTAGGGTGTAGAGAAAGATCAACTTGGTACATATATTCAAAAGTCTGACAGCAATAGGGAAGAAGCTGTTCTTCAGTTGGTTAGTACGTGACCTTGGACTTTTGTATCATCTTTCCTGATGGAAGAGAGAATGTCTGTCTGGGGTGCAAGGAGTCCTTAATTATGCTGGCTGCTTTTCCCTGCCAACGGGATGTGTAGACAGAGTCAGTGGATGGGAGGCTGGTGTGTGTGCGCACGTGCATGTGTGTTGGAAGGATTTAGTAGGTTGACACTTGGCCAAACAGGCCGGGTGATGAGCACACTTCCTTGGCCATCAAGTCCTGAGGTGGGATTTGGACTTGCAGCTTCTGGCTCAGAGGTGGAACCACAAACCCCACTGCACCACAAGACCTGCTAAAGTCAGTAGTAGGTGGATGAAATTTATGATTTATCATCTGGAAGAAACTATTTATTTGTACTTGATGTCTGTCATTCCTGACAACTTGGCAATAGAGTATTATGATTGTACAGCGCATGACCTGCTGTCTTTCACACCTATTGCAGAGTTTTACAAGGTGTGCTGAAATTAAAGGATCCACCAGTCTGGCACCCATTATTGTCTGTGTCACTGGATGTTTCACTGTGGGATTTTTCCCAGAATGTCACCAGTTTAATCTGGTGACTGTCAGGCAACTGGAAGAGGTCAGGGAGAACATTGGTTGCAATTTGACATCCTGATTAGTCTTATCAAAGGCTGTCTTTCTGTTCATGTTACAGTTTTCACGCCAAGTTTCTGACTTGTATTTATCACACAAACCAACATCACTTCAGAATAGGTTGCTGAATTGCTGCTTGTGGGAGCTTGCTGTGCACGCGTTGAAGATTGGATTTGCAATGTTGTAACAGTGAATAAACACCAGAAGTACCTCATTGGCTGCAAGCTGCTTTGGGGCATCCTGAAGTGGTGAAAGGTGTTTTATAAATGCAAAAGGAGGTAGTGGTATTGTCTTGAGCAATCTGGAGACCCTAATTCAAATCCCAAATAATGGCAGTTAGTGAAATTTGAATACAATAAAAATCTGCAGTTAAAAGTCTAATAATGGTCATCTGGTTCACTAATGTCCTGTTAGGGAGGGAAATCTGCCACCCTTGCCTGGTCTGGCCTACATGTAACTCCAGAGCCACAGCGATGTGGTTGACTTTCAATAGAACATAGAACATTACAGCGCAGTACAGGCCCTTTGGCCCTCGATGGTTCCACTGGTCAGCGCAACAATCTAATGACCCTCTAACCTAAACTATTCCAATGTTATCCATATACCTATCCACTGACCATTTGAACGCCCTTAAAGTTGGCGACTCCATAACTGCTGCAGGCAGGGCTTTCCACGCCTTTACTACCCTCTGAGTAAAGAACCTACCTCTGACATCCATCCTATAATTACCACCCCTTAATATTAAAGCTATGTCCGCTTGTGTTAGCCATCACCATCCGAGGGAAAAGGCTCTCACTATCCACCCTATCTAACCCTCTGATCATCTTGTATGCCTCAATTAGGTCACCTCTCAACCACCTTCTGTCTAACGAAAACAACCTCAAGTCCCTCGGCCTTTCCTCATAAGACCTTCCCACCATACCAGGCAACATCCAACAACCCTTGGGGATGGCAATAAATGCTGACCCAGGCAGTAATGCCCACATCGCGTGGGTTAAATAAAAAGTTACCAGTGCAAACTGAATAGTATCCCGTTCAGTATGGTGAGGATACGTTGACTTGTTTAACTTCGGATTAGTCCAAATGTGAAATAATTGGAAGCCCTTTGGGCGTGATCTATTTATGCTAGAGATTGTCAAACAACTGAGGGCAAGATTTTCTCTGGAATCTTGCCTGCTGATATTAAAGTAAAAAATGCCTGCATTGTATAAAATGTTGTAAAATTAACTGCAGGAACTCGATGTAGCCATCTTTTTAGAAAAAATTGGCGAGCTGATAGGATTCCAGTTTGCTTTGGCTAGCTGTCCCAGACACTCTGACAACTGGGTGGCACAGTGGTTAGCACTGCTGCTTCTCAGCGCCAAGGATCTGGGTTCAGTTCCCAGCTTGGGTCACCTATCTGTGCAGGGTTTGCACGTTCTCCCTGTATCTGAGTGGGTTTCCTCCGGGTGCTCTGATTTCCTCCCACAGTCCGGAAAAAAAAGGTGCTGGTTAGATGCGTTGGCCATGCTAAACACTCTCTCAGTGCACTGGAATGTGGGGACTAGGGGATTTTCACAGTAATGTCATTGCAGTGTTAATGTAAGCCATACTTGTGACACTAAATGTTTGTCTTAAGAAAACGGGGGCTTTTTTTTTGTTTGTAGACTCATTTGAAAGGGCTCACTTGCCTTCCCGAACAGCGGTTTGTTACAAGACTGGATTCCAATTGGTTCTGATGGAAGATTTAAAGGTGGGGTGAGGAAGGGGGCGGTTGTTTGCGTACACTGGCTCCAAAAAAACTAACCAACTCCAGCAAGATGGCATCAGCATTGCAAACCTTTTTAGAATATTTATTCTTGTTTACTTTGGAACTCTTGGGTGGGGTACGTGGCAGGAACTGTTTCGACATGTTTTCAGTGGGTTGTTTTGTGACAGTATTCTTTTTTGATTTTTAACGTTGCCCAACAGCCTTTTTTTTTGAAGCATTAGCTACAGTGGGTGATCTGCAGCGACTCGAGTGTGGTTTATTGCTGGAGATGGGAGAAGTTTATACTTGGTTGCCTTCTCTGAAAATTTTTACCCTGCTGGAATCGTAGAATGGTAACAGAATAGAGAGGCTATTCGGCCCACTGTGTCCTGTTGGCTCTTTGACAGAGCTATCCAATTGGTTCCTCCTAGCTCTGATCTTCCCCCTGTGTTTTGAAGCCACTCTCTCCACCCATTCATTCTAGAATCTAGATCGTAACCTACTGTATACTCAGAGGGTGGTAGATGTGTGGAATCGGCTGCTGTCGGTGGTGGTGGAGGCAAATTTGATGGGGTCTTTTAAGAGACTTCTGGATGAGTACATGGGACTTGATAGGATTGAGGGTTATAGGTAAGCCTAGTAGGTAGAGATGTGATCAGTGCAACTTGTGGGCCGAAGAGCCTGTTTGTGCTGTAGTTTTTCTATGTTCTACAAATACATTTCTCTGCCTCCTGTTAAATCTGTGCCCTCTGGTCACTGATTGTCGCTAGAAACAGTTTCTCCTTATTCACTGTTTAAATCCTATGATATTGAACACTGCATTCCCATCTCCCTTTTTAACGCTCCCCGCTCCAAAGAAATCAATCCTAGTTCCTCCACTGTCTGAGGTCTGTCATCCTTGGTGCCAGTCAGGCCAAATGGCCTGTTTTTTTTTTGCTATAACTTCAATATAAATCTGTTCTGCACTTGGTTTATGACACACACCCTCCCTGGAGTTCTGGCCCAGAATTGGATACAATACTCCAGTTGCGGTCTAACCGAGTGCTTCCTAAACTGTTCTTGCTAAGTCATGCCTGCTTGGAGTTTCCCCTCCAAACCCTACACTGCTGACACACAGGAATACACCTACCTCGAAGTTCCCCTCTAACCTGCTCTCCATTCTGACTTGGGACTATGTCGCTGAATCAAAAATTCTCAACTCCCTAACAGCATTGTGGGTGTACCTACACAGTGTGGACTGCAGTGGCAGCTCACCACCTTGAGGGCAATTAGAGAAGGGTGACAAACTCTGGCCTTGCCCTCATCCCATGAATGAATTTAAGACCTCTGACACCACGCCATTAAACACAGCTCGGTTTGGTATGAGCTATCCCTGTTTCTGCCGTCGCTTCACTTGACCATCTAATGGCCAGACGTTTGGAAGATTGGAATAACTCCTGTCCTATTTGGAAAGGGTGTGACTCTACATTGTGTATCGGGCGGTGATGTTTATTCATGGCTGGAGGAATGGTTCATCTTCAGTAACTGTGGTCCAGAGATACAGCTTACTATCGCAATTTTTAACAGGTTCCAAATGTGCTTGGGTGAGGAGATTAGTGTCACGATGAGTTCATCCAAGTCTTAGGTGACCTCTTCAAGAATACACAGAGTCCTTCCTTTCTTTTCCCCTTGAGGTTTTTTCAAAAACAGAGCATTTTATGATTGAGCATTAAGACATGTCTACCCTGTTACAATACCTCTTGGTTTTCTTTTATTTTGGTTATTGCTTTTCACCAATATTGGTGAATTTTGAGGCTGCTTTTGTTATAGTTACGTTTCAATTGAAAGTGGATCACTTACTCGATCTCAACTTTGCCACTCCCTTTTTTTGAACATATCTTTTCATGAGCCTAAGGCTTAATTTAAATGTGAGAGATTTGTATTGAGTTTCAGAATCAGGGTGGGTAGCCAGTGTTAAACAGATCGGCCACTATATTTATTAAAAGCTCACAGCACAGAGGCCACTTGGCCCATCGGACTCTGTACTGGCCACCCAGCCCGATCCCACTTTCCTCTGTAATACGTTGCAGTTCACTGCCGTTTTGTGACTATTTATAAATAGGCTTTATAAACGCACTGACCACAAGAGCAGGTCCGAGGCTGGGAATTCTGTGCAGAGTAGCTCACCACCTGACTCCCCAAAGCCTATCCACCCTCTTAGACACAAGTTAGGAGTGATAGAATACTCTCCCCTTGCCTGAATGAGTGCAGCTCCAACAACACTTGAGAAACTCAACACCATTCAGGACAAAGCCACCCCACTTGAGTGGCACTCCAGCACAGTAACAACTGTGTACACCACCTACAAGAGGCACTCCTCCAGGAACTTGCCAAGCATCATTAGACAGCACCTTCCAAACCCACATCCATCTAGAAGGGTGAGCAGCAGGCACATGTGAACGCAACCACCCAGCCAGTTCACCAAGTCACAAACCACCCTGACTTGGAAGTGTATTGCCATTCCTTCACTGTCACTGGATTAAAATCCTAGAACTCCTTCCCGAACAGCATTGTGGGTGTACCAACAGCACATGGACTGCAGCAGTTCAAGAAGGCAGCTCACCACCACTTACAAAGAGTCACAAACATAGCCTAATCTATTACGCAAACCAGTCTCCCACCCATTGACTCTGTCTACACCTTCCTGCTGCTTTGGCAAAGTAGCCAGCATAATTAAGGATCCCATGCACCCCAGACTTTTTTTTTCTCTTCCACCTTCTCATAAAAATCATAGAAACCCTACAACAGAAAGAGGCCATTGGGCCCATCGGTTCTGCACCGACCACAATCCCACCCAGGCCCTACCCCCATATCCCTACACATTTACCCACTAATCTCTCTAACCTACACATCTCAGGACACAAAGGGGCAATTTGGCATGGCCAATCAGCCTAACCTGCACATCTTTGGACGGTGGGAGGAAACCGGAGCACTCAGAGGAAACCCATGCAGGCACGAGGAGAATGTGCAAACTCCACACAGTGACCTAAGCCGGGAATCGAACCCAAGTCCCTGGAGCTGTGAAACAACAGTGCTAACTACTGTGCCGCCTGTGTATTTTTTGTATAATTTTTCTTCTGTCGAGATAAATATACAAAAGCCTGATATCGTTACCAACTGACTCGAACAGCTTCTTCCCTGCTGCCGTCAGACTTTTGATCTTTCTCTACACCCTAGCTATGACTGTAACGCTACATTCTGCACTCTCCTATTTGGAAGATATTCTTTGTATGGTGCCCAAGAAACATTTTCACTGTATACTAATACATTTGACAATAAATCGGCCTTCTGAAGGAGCAATTGGGAGTGGGCCACGGATGCTAACCTAGACACATCCTTCAATGGAACCAGAAGATCCGCCTGTGGGAAGGGGAGAAAATCCCAGCCTTTGTTTATGATTGAGAATGAGACCTGTGTGTCAATAAATATTGTGCTGCTGCTTGGTTTAAAAGTACCAGATGTGCAGTGATGTTTGTCTGTGGGTGGTTCTTAGTAATTTCTTTCTCCCTTGCTCGCCCCTTGTTGGTATTACTTTAAAATCCAAAGCCCTTTAAATTTCTGCAGGTGATGCATTATTTGACCCCAAATTTTCTTTTCTAGTTTTTTTGACAATCCTTTTGATCGAGCTGCTTTGTTTGAATTCTGGTAACTCGTGCTTTCCAGAATGTTTAGTGAAGTCTGGCCAACTTGGGACAGAGGCAGCATGTTAATGCATCAGATACAAAGATTGTTTTGTCGGGGTGGTACAGTGCAAGAGAGAGAGAGAGGCTGGAAACGTGTGAGAGTTTAGGATCGACTTAATCAAATGTGGCTCAGCATACCCTGTCTTAAAGAAACAGGTAATATCTCCCCTTCTCCTGTCTGCTTCCCATTAAATTGAATTATAATTTTATTTACCTACCCTCGTTCCTTTCCTCAATGTTTGAATCTTCAAACTGACCCCAGCCCCCCCCTCCCTTTTTCATAGAACCCTACAGTGCAAAAAGAGGCCCTTCGGCCCATCGAGTCTGCACCGAATACAATCCCGCCCAGGCCCCACCCCCATATCCCTGCATATTATACCCACTAATCCCCTCTAACCTACGCATCCCTGGACTCTAAGGGGCAATTTAGCATGGCCAATCAACCTCTCCCACACATCTTTGGACTGTGGGAGGAAACCGGAGCACCCGGAGGAAACCCACGCAGACACAGGGAGAATGTGCAAACTCCACACAGACAGTGACCCGAGCTGGGAATCGAACCCGGGACACAGGAGCTGTGAAGCAGCAGTGCTAACCACTCTGCTACCTTTTTTGGGGAAGAGATTTCCACCACCATTTCACGTTTCCTGATGTCACCCTCCACTGCTGAGCTCCTGTTGGATTTCTTCCCCTCCCATCCCCCAGGGAGGAATTAGATTGATGCTATTTAATCATATTTGTCACTTTAGCATATCTTCTGATCTACTGTGATAGCTTGCACGATTTTATTCTTTTAAGACCAGTTTTTGAATTGGTTCCCTTCACAAAATGAATAACTCGTGATGTTCTTGTTCAATAGTTGTTTTTTGTTTATGGGAGTTAATTTTGAGCAGATAAAAGCCATTTCTGGCTGACTGCAAGCCTGAATTGACTAAGTGGGTTGTGAATAGTTAATGTGGAAGCTTGGCTCATTCGCACACTTAATCCACTCATTGTAAAACTGTTGAGATTTTCTCCTTTGTTTTTTAAAAAAAATACATAATTAGTGGATTTATTTAAAAAGACAAGTTCCATTTTGAATTGAGCTACTGGAAGAGAGTAATGTTATTTATTTTCAACATTGGCAGAGATTAGCAATATTTTTTTTTTCCCCATTCTTCCTTGTAGAGCGTAGTCCCCTACTTAGTATGTACAGTGTAAAATGTCCTAAATTCAGTGTTGCGGCCAAGATTGTGATTGCAACTGACTTGTGTCCCGAATGAGCTGTTTTGCCTCTCCAATACAATTGCAACTGGCAGGATTTGTGCTACATGTAGGGCAGCAATGTATTAAAGCTTACATAATCTAGCTTGATGATTTCTGGAAATGGATGATTCTCGGGGCTAGCACTGACGAGCTGTAGGTGATCGCTACACTGCTACGGTGCATCTCAGTATGAAGTCCATACAAACACTGCAGAGGAAATGGGCCAACTTGATGCACTCCTTCAAACTCTACAGTGGCCTTGTGAGTCTCTCGCCTTTCTCCACTTTTGAGAACCTTTTTTTTTTATTGTCAATGTCTGTAGTTCTGTTTCCTCCTGGTAACAGTCCGCGGTTGCCGTCTCCTGTTTTTCTTTCTTTTAAGTTGAAAAATTTCTGCAGCAGTTTAGTCTGGTGTAATTAAGAGATTAATTGTTGTGATGGAAACTAATTTCACTTTGCTTGCAAGCTGAAGCTGCCTGTGGGATGTTAACATGTTTAGCCAAATTCTTAATAGCTGGAAATATGTGCATAGCTCTTCTTAAATCATTAGTGTGCGTGTTGGACTTGCCAAATTGGAAACTAACTTCACCCAATGGATTACTGTATGAATGGGGAATCTCAGGAGCCGTTTGATCCATCATCTCTGTGTTGAGTTTTTTTTTTGACAAGATTTACCAAATGAGTCCTACTCTTCCAACATGCTTTTTCCGGGGGGGAAATATTCCCCCCTCGTTTATCCAATTTCCTCTTTGAAGGTTGCTATTAAATCTGCTTTCGCTACCTCTTCAGGCAATGACTTCCAGTTCAAAGCGAATTTAAAAATCTCCTCATCTCCCCTCTGATTCTTTTTGACATTCTCAAAGAAATAAAATCTCTGGTAACTGACCCCAGTAGGGTCAATGATAAGAATTAGGCAGTTTGGAGTTTTGTGTCAAGATTGGACACTGGTTTGGTGTATTTTTTTGTGTCTGGATCTAAAAATTTGCAGTTTAAAAAAATCTTGAAAGAAATCTTTTTTTAATGGTGCTCACCTTTTGTGCATTACTTCAGCTATAACATTTTAATGAAGTGCTGTAGAGTAAGGCAGTGGTATGTATGAATATGCTTTCTTTGTTTGTATACTATTCGTCATTAGAGTCCGTTTATTTTTCTGGCTTGCGTTATGTGGAAGTACTAGGATAGCAACACCTGAGGCGAATAGCACCACTGCTTCTCAGCAGCAGGGTCCCAGGTTCAATTTCAGCCTTGGTTGACTGTCTGTGTGGAGTTTGCACATTCTCCCCATGTCTGTGTGGGTTTCCTCCAAGTGCTCTGGTTTCCTCCCACAGTCCCAAAGATGTGCAGGTTAGGTTGATTGGCCATGCCAAATTGACACTAGTGTCAGGGGGATAAGCAGGGTCAGTGAGTGGGATTACAGGAATAGGATCCTGGGTGGGATTGTGATCGGTACAGACTTGATGGGCTGTAGGGATTCTATGAATGAAGGAGCTAAATATGAAAATGGAAGAGAAAGGAGATAGAAAGATGTGAATGGAGAGGGGCTCGTGTGGAGCATAAACACTGGCATGGACCACTTGGGCTGAATGGCCTCTTTCTGTGCTGTGCATTTTTGTACATTGAAGGCATAAACTTGTGACTTTGTAAGAAAAATGGGATAATGTTAACCACAAACGATCCCTTTTTCAACAAATATACAAATTGAAACATGGTTTCTAGAAGTCTTTTTTAAAGTTTTAGTCACAAGTAGGGTTACACTAACACTGCAAGACGTTACTGTGAAAATCCCCAGGTCGCCCACACTCCGGCGCCTGTTCGGGTACACAGAGAATTTAGCCAATGCACCTAACCAACACGCCTTTCCGACTGTAGGAGGGAATCGGAGGAAACCCGTGCAGACTCCATACACTGAGCTAAGCTGGGAATCGGGTCCCTGGCGCAGCAGTGCTAACCACTGTCGCTGTGCTGCTATGTGTAGGATTTTCCATTTGTTCCCGCCAGTAGGATCTTTGGTCCAACTGGTGATCTCCTTGCTGCAGGTTCCCTGTTATCGGATGGCGCTAACAGCGGGAGACCCAATGGTTGCTGGATCAGAAGATCCTGACACACTCTCTAATGGTGGGCTTCCTCCTCTGGCGCTGAGTATAGTGTCCTGGAAGCACTCTTGTAGTTGGGTGGCTCCTGTTGACCTGGAATATTGAATACTACTTTTTTGTCCATGAGATCCTCTTGTCTGGGATTCTCTGGTGATTAAAGAGCATTAGCTGAGAATGGGTGAGCAAATGCCACAATGAGTAATTGTATAGATGCGCTGAGGGGAAATGAGATTAACTCACCAGGACAGAAGGATGAGTTGATTGGAGTGAGGAGGATGCGTGGGGGCTGATATGGAGCTTAGCCGTTGACAGTGGTCAGAATAACTATATTTCTGTGCGATTAGGGAATCAAAGAATCTCTACAGTACAGAAGACGACCATTTGGCCCATTGAGTCAGTACCAACCACAATCCCACCGAGGCCCTATTTCCATACCCCCCTGCTAATCCCTCTGATACTAAGGTCAATTTAGCATCCACCTAACTCACAAATCTTTCAGACTCTGGGAGGAAACTGGAACACCCGGAGGAAACCCATGCAGACACGGGGAGAATGTGTGTGGAATTTGCAGTGACCCGAGGTTGGAATTGAACCTGGGACCCTGGCGATATGGGGCAGCAGTGCTAACCACTATGCCATCATGCCGCCCACAAATTCTGAACCACTCTTCCAATCTCTTGTGCCCCCTCTTATTTTCTCACAGAGGTTGGTCATCTGTGTGTTTCCAGCATTTTATGGTTCAGATAGTTGGCATTTGTAGCTTTTGAACTTTTTATTAGCAGTGAAACCAGTTTAAATCGGATTCCCGCATGGTGAAAATACAGGGCTATATTGGAGGGGGTGAAAAATGCACCTTGTGTAGTTGTTCTCTGGCAATGAACTTTCAGTCAGCAAATCTTGATTGGAATTTTTTTAAGTAAAGTTTATTTATTAATGTCACAAGTAGACTTGTATCAACACTGCAGTGAAATTACTGAAAATCTCCTAGTTGCCAGTGTCTGTTTGGGCACACTGAGGGAGAATTGATGTGATTTTATTATTGTCACATGTATTATCATAGTGAAAAGTATTGTTTCTTGCGCTCTATACAGACCGTTCATAGAGAAGGGAAAGAGCGAGAATAAAGAATGTAGTGTTACAGTCATAGCTAGGGTGTAAAGAAAGATCAACTTAATGCAAGGTAGGTCCATCCAAAAGTCTGACAGCAGCAGGGAAGAAGCTGTTCTTGAGTCGGTTGGTATGTAACCTCGTGGCCAATGCATCTAACTAGCACGTCTTTCAGATTGTGTGGGAGGAAACCTGTGCAGACTTCACGCAGACAGTGACCCAAGCCAGGAATCAAACCCCGGACCTTGGCGCTAACCACTGCGCCGCCCACATAAGTAAAGGAAGAACTTGCATTTATATGGCACCTTTTCGTGACCCCCGAAAACACTCAGCGGCCATGTTTCCTATATTACTACAATAACCACACTTAGCAGTGCCTTTGTAAAGGATTCTGGCAGGATCACACACCTTGCTGCCAGTAAGAACAGAGAATTTGGTGCCAAGCCAAAACTCCATTCACCGCAGCGGGACCAGGGAATCCCAGCCGCGGGCAAGTCGGAGAATTCAGGCCTCCGTATATACAGCACACACATCCTAGAATGCTCATCAGCTGCTTGGGGGTGTGTAAGAGTTGTAGTTATAAGTTCACATAATCAAGATTGCGATTTTTTTTTTCGCAGCTCATGCCCAGTTTAGCTAACACTGGCCGTGTAATGTTGGCAGAATACAAATATTAATTTGTAATGTTACACAACAAGACTCAGCAATGTGGGAATGACCAGGTGAGCTGATGTTGGTGGCCAGGATATTGGGGCGAACCCTCCGTCTCATCAGAAAGTCAAGGGATTCTTTACACTTGCCTCCAGTGGGCAAATGGGGGCTCTGTTTAATGGCAACAGGGACAGTACTGAGGGAGTGTTGTACCACCCTGGGAGGGTCAGCCTGTATTTTGTGCTTAGGTCCCTGGAGTGGGATTCGTATAGGTTGTTGCTCTTTGCAAGCAAAGTTGTCCTCTTTTGGGATTTGGGAATGCTTTTGGGTGGTTGATATCTTGAGACAGCATCACACTACCTTGGGTGAAATATTTTGAGGGATAGGGATGGAAGAACTCAGATATCCTTATCTGCTTTGTTTAAAGGCTGATTCCTTTTGTAACGCTGCTCGAAAGATGCAGGACATTATCCCCATCCCAGTCCTAGTATGAAGCAGAGAAGTTGCTGTAAAATTGTACAGCATGTTATTTAGACCACACTTGGTGCACTATTCAGTTGGGATCTTGTACAAAGAGTATAAAAGACACTAGGGAAGGTGCGGGGAAGATTTCCAAGGATGATGATGAGGATGGAGTGGTTATAACTATCTGAACAGGATGGGGCTCTTTTTCCCAAGAAAAGGGAAGGTTGAAGGAGCTAGATTTTAACGTCTTTAAGATGGTTTGAGAGAGTAAATTTGGAGAAGATGTTTTCTACTTGTTGGGGAGAGTAGAAATGGTCTAAGGTGATCACTGATTCAAAAGGAGATTCAGGAGAAGCTCCTAGAGACTGGAGAGAATGTGGAAATAACTACCACAAGGAGAGGTTGAAGTGCATTTTAAATGGAAGCTAAATAAACACCTGGAATAGAAGGATTTGCTGATGGAGCAAGATGATATAGGGTAGGAGGAAACTGGTGTGGAACATAAATATTGACTTGGGTCAGTTAGATTGAAATGATCTGTGTGTTTTTCTTTTTAAATTTCCCTATAGTGCAGAAGGCCGTTTGGCCCATCAAGCTGCACCAACAACTATCCCACCCAGGCCCTATTCCCATAACCCCACACATTTACCCTACCAATCCCCCTGGCACTAGAGTCAAGTTAGCATGGCCAGTCCACCTAACCCCCACATGTTTTGGACTGGGGGAGGGGGGAGATCTGGAGGAAACCCACGCAGACATGGAGAATGTGCAGAGTTTGCACAAACAGTGACTTGAATTGAACCTGGGTCTCTGGCGCAGAGGCTGCAGTGCTAACCACTGTGCTGCCCTGAAGTGTGTTGTTAGTACTTTTATCTTGCGTTATGCTGATGTTGAGAGTGTTTCTGTTTTTCCACAGACCACGGTAATGGAGGAGGTGATATGGGAGCAGTTCACTGTGACTTTACAAAAAGTAAGAGTTTTTCCCTTTATTTTGGTTTGAATTCTGATACAGACCCGGATGAATTTGAGTGATGGGGTGGGCTCGAGCCTATGTTGAAAAACTATATCAAAGTGAATTTAACCTCTGTTAAATGCTGCTAAATGATCTTAAACTTTATTGTTTTAGTTCAATCTGTGGTTTTTGAAGTGTTTTCTTAGCAATCCTGTTGTATTTAAGCATTGCCTAATGGCCCTGTTCACTTACCCTGTCAATGGCTTCAGTTTTTTTGTACATTTGTAATTAACCTTTTAACCAAATGCTTGGAATAAAGTCACATTTAGAAATTCGTAGCCCCCGTACACAGGTTTAATTTTTTTTTCAAACACCCCCTCCCCTCTTTCTCACACAGCCAAATGCTACTTGACTGGTAATCCAGAGAGCTGGACTAATCTGCAGTTGAACATGAGTTCAAATCCCACTGCAGCAGGGAAATCTGAAATTGGTTAATTTAATATTCTAGATTTGTATTAGTAATGGTGACCATGAAACTACTGAACTGAACTCAAAAAAAGAAAATCCATCTCCTTCACTCAAAGGAAATCTGCCATCCTTGCCCTGTCTGGCCTACATGTGACTCCTGACCCACAGCAATGTTAGCTACCTCTGGAATGGCCAGACAAGACACTCGGTTATAATAGACAACGCAGCTCCCCACCAACTTCTCAAAGGCAATTAAGGATGAGCTTAAATATTGGTTTTCTCAGCAGCACGTGTAACCTGCAAATAAGTTTTTTTTTACAAAAGTGACGTATCAGTGCAGCAACCCTGTGTTGTAAAGTTACAAGGTGGCACATCATCCTGCTACAGGAAATCTTCAGTTCCAGGTCTGCCCATAATAAAGGAGATCAAACTGCTAAGTGGTGAGTTTCACTTGAAAAGAACCAGGAGCAGGAGTCGGCCATCTGGCCCCTCGAGCCTGCTCCGCCATTCAATAAGATCACGGCTGATCTTTTTGTGGACTCAGCTCCACTTACCCGCCCGCTCACCATAACCCTTAATTCCTTTACTGTTCGAAAATCTATCCCATCTTAAAAACATTCAACGAGGTAGCCTCAACTGCTTCACTGGGCAGGGAATTCCATAGATTCACATCTTTGTGTGAAGAAGTTCCTCCTCAACTCAGTCCTAAATCTGCTCCCTGTTATTTTGAGGCTATGCCCCCTAGTTTACCCAAACAGTGGAAACAACTTCCCTGCTTCTATATTATTGATTCCCTTCATAATCTTATGTTTCTGAGATTTATTTTACCCTCTCCTCCACCTTCAAACCTCTTTTTTTCCCCCACCCCACCCCACCCCAACACATCTCGTCTCATTCTTCTGAATTCCAATGAGTATAGCCCCAGTCTATTCTGTCTCTCCTCATAAGCCAACCCTCAACTCCAGAATCAACCTTGTGAATCTCCTCTGCACCCCTTCCTGTGCCAGTACATCCTTTCTCAAGTAAGGAGACCAAAACTGTACACAGTACTCCAGGTGTGGCCTCACCAGCACCTTACACAGCTGCAATATAACCCTCGCTGTTTTTAAACTCCATCCCTCTAGCAATGAAGGACAAAATTCCGTTTGCTGCCTTACCTGCAAACCAACATTTTGCGATTCATTCACAAGGACACCCAGCTCCTTCTGCATGCTGCAGTTTTTTATCATTTTAAACAATGGTCCATTTTGCTGTTGTTGCTACCAATGTGGTACCCTATCTGCCTGACCCTCACCTACTCAGACTATCTATAATCCCTTTGACGTTCAGTGCCCTCTGTACACTTTGTTCCTGATCACTAGAGATAAATCAAAAACCACCCCACTTGATTTTACTTGTGGCTAACCCAACTGTTATCTATTTTTTATTGCGGTTTTCAGAAATAATTGTATCTGTCTGCAGCGATCGAAGTTCAGTTACTGAGCGTCTGAAATTTTGTTCTTTAACTACTTTATCTCAATTTTTTAATTTGTGTGCGCAGGTAAATGTTTTGTAAAATGTGTTACCTTTTTCCCTCCCCCTTCTTTTCCCCAATTGGTTAGGACTCCAAGAGGGGCTTTGGTATCGCAGTGTCTGGAGGGAGAGATAACCCCAACTTTGAGAACGGTGAAACGTCCATTATTATCTCGGATGTTTTGGAAGGAGGCCCAGCAGATGGACTACTGCAGTGAGTAGAAGTTGTGGTGCTTTGGTGCACGCGTGTGGGGGTGTGGGGGGGGGGAGGGGTGGTGGTGGTTGTATAATACCCATGTTTTAAAAAATGTGGGTGTGGATTCAATGATGAAAAGCGGTTCAAGTAAACTTGCAACATGTGATTTTAAACAAAAGAACGAGTGCTGTGTGTTACTCTGTGTGTGTCTCTGAGGCTGGGAACCCTGTGCTGAAGACTCCACCACCCGCCCCTCCAAAATCCTGTCCACCCTTTATAAGGCACAAGTCAGGAGTGTAACGGAATATGTTCCACTCGCCTGGATGACTGCAGCTCCAACGACGTTTGGGAAGCTCAATACCATTCGGGATAAAGCAGCCCTGCCTGATTGCTACCCCTTCACTCCCACCACCACCAAAGAACATGATAGCCGTGTGCACCATCTACAAGATGCACTGCAGGAACTCACCAAGGTTCCTTATGCAACTCCTTCCAAATCCACTACCATCCAGAATGACAAGAGCAGCAGATGCCTGGGAACACCACTATCCCGGGGGGTTCCCCTCCGAGTCACTCACCATCTTGACTTGGAAATACATTAACTGTTCCTTCACTGCCACTGGGCCAAAATCTCCCTTCCTTACCAGAGGGACTGCAGCGATTCAAGAATGCGGCCCACCATTACCTTCTGTCGGGCATCGAGGGATGGGCGATAAATTGTGCCCTAGTCAGCAACTCCCACATCCCATAAAATGACTTTCTTTTTAACAAAAAAGGGTTCCAGTTGCATCCTCAAGCTGCACTGCAGTAATACTGCATTGTTGGAATTGCTGTTTCTGGGATTTGGAGTTAAACAGGGGCCCAGTCTGTGACCCCCCTCAAGTGGATGTGAAAGAATCCTGTAGCAATTTCAAAGAATTGGAGAATTCTTCAGATTCCTGATCAAAAATATATCCTTCAAATAAATTATTAAGAACAGTGATCTCCCTTCCCACTTTCTTTAGACTGTAGTGAGCTGCTGAATGCAGTTGTATGTAGTTTGAACATTGCAATAAGAGGGATTTTTTTTTTCCCTATACTTTCAAAGATTTACTAATGCCAGTGACTAAAATTTGTGTAAAGACATTGTTTGGTATAGTATTATCAAATCTCTTAAATTCCACAAGATTAACTTGTTGCAAAATGACAAATTGCTTTGTAACTCCAGTCTCCACCAAATTTTAAATCTCTCATTCAGCGATCATTCGTCAGCGATTAGATGTGGCATCACTTCAGGCAAGAGTTGGACAAATGTAATAAGAACAGAAGGTGCTGAAAATTCTCAGATTAGGCAGCATCTGTGGAGAGAGATGTTTCAGGTTGATCTTGTTGTGGGCCCAAAATGGTGGGCAGGATTTTCTGCAGCCTCGGTGTGTTTTGCGGTAGTGGAGTTGGCTCGCTGTCGGCAGGATCTTCTGGACCTGCCGCTGGTGATGGGGCTTTCTGGTTGTTTGCACCTTCTGTTGCCAGGGAACCCATGGCGGGGGGAGGGGGTCGCTGTTGCCAGGGCCAGAAGATCCCATCATCTGGAACCGTAGGAGGACATCTGGCCCATTGTGACTGCACTGACTCGCCGAAAAGAGCATCCCACTCCAATCACTGTAACACTACACTTAACGTGGCCAACGTACCTGACCCCCCCCACATCTTTTGGATTGCGGGAGGAAACTGGAGCACCTGGAGGAAAACTCAGGCAGACGCAGGGAGAACGTGCAAACTTCACACAATCGCTCAAGGCCAGAATCAAACCCAGGTCCCTGGCGCTCTCGCTCACTGCCGGGCCTGCTGAGTTTATCTCACGATCTGTTTTTTATTTCTGAAATCCAGCATCTGCAGTAGTTTTGCTTTGAGCTTGAAGAATGTTGTTGTATCAACTTGTCCGCTGACTTGCACGTGATTTCTAAAAGGCTTTGGATTTAAAATGTGGTAATGGAGATGTTTCAAAATGTGCTCAACTATTAGAGTGCACTCCAGTTCTGACAAGATAGTTGGCAAACGAATATGGGGGGGGGGGGCGGTGAAATGTGGAGAGACATGTTTATGCAGCAAGTTGTTGTATTCTGAAGGATGGTGAAAAGTTGATCTTTCTCAACAACCAAGACTAACACTACATTCTGCACTCTCTTCTTCTTTCCTTCTCTATGAACAGTATGTTTTGTCCGAATAGCACGCAAGAAACAATACTTTTCACTGTTTACTAAACCATATGACAATAATGAAAATAACAGGGGAGTTGTATTAATTGGATATCTCTTTTCAAAGAGCTAGCACAGGCATGATGGGCTGAATGGTCTCCTCTGTGCTATGTGATCTCCACTATACTGAATTCCATTGTTTTTCCATTCCTTAATTTGTGGGATTTTGTTTTGTCAGGATTTTCCCCATCCTTGTGTTGAAAATCCCATTGCAACTTGTGGTCGGTGCAGACTCAATGGGCTGAATGGCCTCCTTCTTCTGCACTGTAGGGATTCTATATGCAGCGACGACCACATCCCGTGAAGGAAATTTAAGCATGTACAGAGCTTATACTTGAAGAGTTGGAACTGGTGAACCTAGTAAAATATCCCTAGGCATTTTCACAGGAACAATTTTCAAACTAAATTGACATCAGAAAAACAAGGGGATATTGAGACATTTGACCAATCGTCTAGTCAAAAGGATAGGCTACGACAAGTCTTAAAATAGAGAGGAGATGGAGAGGGTTAGGGAGTTCATAGAATCCCTACAGTGCAGAAGGAGGCCATTCGGCCCATCAATCCTGCATTGACAACCAACCCACCCAGTCCTATTCCCGTAACCCCACGTATTTACCCAACTAGTCCCCCTGAGGGGCAATTTAGCATGGCCAATCCACCTAACCCACACACCTTTGGACTGTGGGAGGAAACCAGAGAACTGAGGAAACCCACACAGACATGGGGAGGGGGGGGAAACATGCAAACTCCACACAATGAGCTGAAGCTGGATTCATACCCAGTTCCCTGGCACTGTGAGGCAGCAGTGCTAACCATTGTGCCACCCAACCTGCTCGGGCATGTAGACCACAACTTTACCGTGTACCTTTTTTAATTCTAATTCTAAAAGTTAACCAGATATTTTTTAAAAAATGACAAAGAACCCAAGGTGGGGCACTAGTCATCTGAATGTGCAGTAAGGTTATTTGTACTTGGTGGATTCCTAGTCTAGTGAATGCTTGGTTAATTATAATCAATTAGGGGTCTAGGCCACCATGAATCACCTTTTCCCAAAATGGCATGAATGAAGTAGTCAGCATTTTACATTCCCCTTCAGTTCCAGCCCTCAGTCAAACTGGTTGTTTTGCACAAGGTCAGCGGTTAGTCACACAATGTTAACTCTCCCTTTACCCCCTGACTGGGTACTAACATTGGTTGCAAAACTCCTGCAAAGAAATCCCACCATTCTCTTTTTACTTGTACTCAACCAAGTCAAGCTTCAGTAGTCCTTGACCCCCGGGTGATATTACTGAACGGCAGAACAAAGCAGCTATTGTTCTGTGCAACAAAAACAGAGAATACTCAGGTTATGTCAATGTCCGGTTTACACTGCTTGATGTACAAAAATTAAGCCTACTGATGACTATGCAGAGTGAAATTAGTCATAAAATGGTTACTTGACTGTGATTGTACCACCTTTTTGTCTTTGCATTCTGAAACAAAACTAAGTGAGGGCCTCTATCTTGCCTATTGTCCAATTAATCCCTCCTTCATCCCACTCATCTTTAGCCCAATATGAGGATACTTTCCCTGACTGATCAGGAACCCTTCGTGAGGATTACGTTTTGGGTTTTTATTGCCAAGAGATGCCAATCCTCTTAGCACAAGCACACTCTCAAACAGGCTGAAAATCTTGCCTTTCTGCAGCAAGTAAACTCTTGTGAAACTTGACGGTTTTTCAATGGTCCCACTACCTTGGCACCTTTCCATGCTGTGTCTACTTCTAGAGTGGCACAGTGGTTAGCTCTGCTGCCTCACAGCGCCAGGGACCTGGGTTCGATTCTCAGCTTGGGTCACTGTTTATGTGAAGTTTGCACATTCTCCCTGTTGGATTTCCTCCCACGCATTTGGCTGTGTTAAATTCTCCCTCGGTGTGCCTGAACAGGCTCCGGACTGTGGTGACTCAGAATTTTGCAGTAACTTCATTGCAGTGTTAATGCAAGCATACTTGTGACAATGAACAAACCTTTTTCTCATTATTTTGAGGTTTACTATATTAAGACAACTTAGGTATTTAGTTTCTATTGTGTATCAGAGAATTGGCACGAGGAAACACGGAGGGTTGAAAATAACACCACTTTACTCGCAGGGTGGTGTTGACAACATGGCTGCTTCTTCATTCTTGCAGTTTTCCATACTAGCAACTCAAGATGCCAAAAACCCTTGCTGTTTTTCTTCCAATCCATCACACAAACCAGCCTCCCATCCATTGACTCTGTCTACACTTCCCACTGCCTCGGCAAAGCAGCCAACATAATTAAGAATACCACACACCATGGACACTCTCTCTTCTACCTTCCTTCAGGAAAAAGATACAAAAGTCTGAGGTTGCATACCAACCGACTCAAGAATAGCTTCTTCCCTGCTGCCATCAGACTTTTGAATGGACTTAAGTTGACCTTTAGTTTAGCTATGACTGTAACACTGCATTCCTCACTCACTCCTTTCCTTCTATGTTCGGTATGCTTTCTGTATAATAAAAAGTATTGTTTCTTGTGTGCTATGTTAACACATGACAATAATTAAATCAAAAATACTGAGTTTCCTCGTATGCACACTTTATTTCCAGCCGCTACCTGGATTTTATTTCTCTTAAGCAGGGCAACAATCTGAGCTTCAGCTGCTTTTTAAACACCGCCAGTGCTCTCATTGCTCTGTGGAGGATCATTATTCATGCCCGTGTATGTCCAGAGCACATGTGAAGAACTTCTAAGTCTCGCAGACTTTTTGGCTAATTTTCCTCCTCTCTGCCTAAGCAAATGCTGTTCTGAAGCCTCCTTGCCAGTTTTAAACATTCTCTGATAAACAATAGGAAGCACGAGGATTAAACTTAAGAGGGTTTTATTGAAACTTGCAGAGTACTGGATAGAGTGGACGTGGAGAGGATGTTTCCACTGGTACTAAAAACTAGAACCAAAGGGCACAACCTCAGACTGAAGGGACGATCCTTTTAAAACAGAGACGGGGAGGAATTTCTTGAGCCGGAGAGTGGTGAATCTGTGGAAGTCTTTGCTGTAGAAGGCTGTGGAGGCCAGGAAAGACAGCAATATAAACGGATGGACCATACTGAGACAGTTAGCGTTCCCAAATCCAGTCCGGAATAGTCTTCCTTTAAATTCAAAGACCTTTTGCAAGAGCGCAAAAATCAGGCCACAAGATCCTGATGGGCCCTCGCCCTAGAAAGGGAGTGTCCCAGCTTTCCAAGATGAACAGTTGCATTCAAACTTTTTTTGGCATGTTGTTAGTACCAGGCAAAGAATTAACCACTTCAAATTACAACGATAGCGATTGCTGGGAGCAGGCTAGAACCGCTAATACCTTCGAGAAAAGCAAACTGAGAATCCCCTTGACAATCTGCTCCAGTTTCTTAATTTACACATCTGGGAGCCTTGCAGTAATGTGGAATTGTTGTAGGATAACAGTGTTAATATTGAGTTTCTTTATGACAGAGAGAGAGAGAGAGAGATTCTTGGTTATGGGGATAAGAAAAAATTAGCCATGATTGAATGGTGGAGCAGACTTGATGGGCTGAGTGGCCTAATTCTGCTCTAATGTCTTTATGGTCTAAAAATAATGGAGCTTTATCTACAGGGTGGTGTTCACTCCAGGCTGCTGTTCCACTCCGGCAGTTTCCCATGCTGGTGACCTACGACAACACTTCCAATGGATACGTGAATATATTAATACACAGTGCTTAGTACAGCTCCTGCGAATCAATATTAATGCATAATGGTTTCTATTAATAAAGTTGCATTTTAATAATTGATATTCTGTTTAGTAATCTGTTTTAATATTAACACTGTTTATTCTATGACAATTCCACATTACTGCAAGGCTCCCAGATGTGTAAGTTAAGAAGCTGGAGCAGATTGTCAAGGGGATTCTCAGTTTGCTTTTCTCGAAGGTATTGAGGTTCTAGCCTGCTCCCAGCAATCGCCGTCGTTGTAATTTGAAGTGGTTAATCCTTTGCCTGGTACTAATAAAACACCAAAAAAGTTTAAATGCAACTGTTTATCTTGGAAAGCTGGGACACTCCCTTTCCAGGGCAAGGGGTCATCAGGATCTTGTGGCCTGATTTTTGCGCTTCTGCAAAAAGGTCTTTTGAATTTCAGGAAGACTATTCCAGCCTGGATTCGGGAATGCTAAATGTCTCCTTACAGTATGTTCCATCTGTTATATTGTTGTCTTTCCTCTGACAATCCTGAATTATTTTCCTGGAAAGCTGTCCCTAAGAGCGCTGTGGTTGTACCTACCTCACAGCGATTCAAGAAGACCATTCAGCTTCTCGAGAACACTGGGGCAGGATTGGGGATGAAAATGGTGAATGGGGTGGGGTTGATGCCAGTGATTTTTTTGGGGGGGAGGGGCAAAGAGGCAGGAGGATTGCCCCAATATAGGGAGTTGGGTCAGGGTTGCCCTTACACACAAGGGGATTGGGCAGGGGGGGGGATTGTTTTCCTGCTCCAATGGGGGAGGACACAATGTCCATAGTGGGGGTAAGGACCTTTAATTTAACTTTGAGATTGGGGCGCCCTGATTTCAGAATCCTAGTGTGTATAGGCCCCGCCCCTCCAGCTGGCTACATGATCCTCACCAGTACTTGGAAATTGCAGAGTGCTGTTTGATTAGGTGAGAAAAGGCGTCTATGAAGCTGATGAGTTTCTCACAGGGCTTTTTGCCTCTTCCAACACCCTGTGCGATGTTGGGGAAAACTCTGCCCTCGAAATGCAAACATAAGACTTTTTAAATATTGTTGCAGCCCCATCATTTTTATAGCAGGATATGTTCTTGAGTGCAGTGAGTTGGCCACCAGTGTTAATCATTGAGTGACTCCTGAGCGACGTTGTACCTTAGAGCTTTAAACAGGATAGTTGACATTCATGCTGCAACATGTTTTTAGAATATGATATGGTATATAGCCTTTAGAATATGAATAAGACTCTCTCTCTCTCTCTCTCTCTCTCTCTCTCTTTTTTTCTCTGCCTCTCTCTCTTTTTTTTTCTCTCCTTTTGTTCTCTCTCTTTGTTCTCTCTTCTCTCCCCTTTTGTTATCTCTCTTTTTCTCCTTTTTATTTCTCTCTCACTACAGTTCAGTAAACCGTAGCAAGTTACCTTGTCTTTTATTCCTGCCTTTGCTGCAACTTGGTTGCTGGCAGCAGTTCGAACATTACAGCTGATCTGAAGTACAATTGGGTTACTGTTTTTTTTTCCCCCTCTCGCTGCGACGTGACTGTCCATTTTTTTTTAAGTGGCCAAGTTTAAGCAATGTGGAACAGCATATATCAGCTAAGGGACCAGAAAATTAAAGTCACTCAGATGACTCACCTGATGAAGGAGCAGTGCTCCGCAAGCTCGTGATTCCAAATAAACCTGTTGGACTTTAACCTGGCGTTGAGAGACTTCTTACTGTGTTTAACCCAGTCCAACGCTGGCAATTCCACATCTTGAGTAAGTAGTGTAAGCAGACTTGAGATTCTCCTGTGTATTATAGAGATGTCTCTGGGAAAGTTTGACACCAGCTTTTACCTGACAGTTGTATTTCAGGTAACTGTGTGTGTGTGTTGAATGAGTTTTGTAGGACCCTTGTTAAACTTTGAACTGATATAACACAAGTGATTTTGAAAGTCTGTAAGCTAGCCTTTTTGGGGAATTTAAATGAAACACTTTTTGCATTTTGTCACATGGTTTTTAGTCTAACTGGGAAGTCTTGTTGGAGTTAGCCCCAATATATGCTTCCAGATTTTTGTGTCCATTTAATATCTGCTTTTGTGCCACAGAGGTGAAAATATATGGTGACAAACATAAGAGATTTGAAGCTTTACAGCAAGAATATAGAGACTTGCATTTTTTTTTTTAAACAGCACAAACAGGCCCTTCAGCCCACAAGTTGTGCCGATCACATCCATACCTACCAGGCCATAGAACTATCTATAACTCCCAATCCCATTAAATCCCATATACTCATCCAGGAGTCTTTTAAAAGACCCCAGCGAGTTCGCCTCCACCACCACTGACGGCAGCCGATTCCACTCACTCACCACCCTCTGAGTGAAAAACTTACCCCTAACATCTCCTCTGTACCTGCTCCCCAGCACCCTAAACCTGTGTCCTCTCGTAGCGACCATTTCAGCCCTGGGAAATAGCCTCCGAGAATCCACCCTATCTATTCCTCTCAACATTTTATAAACCTCTATCAGGTCGCCTCTCATCCTTCGTCTCTCCAGGGAGAAGAGTTCCAGCTCCCTCAACCTATCTT
Source organism: Carcharhinus amblyrhynchos (assembly GCF_965287045.1). Classification (NCBI taxonomy): domain Eukaryota; kingdom Metazoa; phylum Chordata; class Chondrichthyes; order Carcharhiniformes; family Carcharhinidae; genus Carcharhinus; species Carcharhinus amblyrhynchos. The sequence continues at coordinate 4,080,333 of NC_137328.1, forward strand.
CATAAGGCATGCCTCCCAATCCAGGCAACATCCTTGTAAATCTCCTCTGCACCCTCTCAATAGCCTCCACATCCTTCCTGTAGTGAGGGGACCAGAACTGCGCACAGTACTCCAAGTGGGGTCTGACAAGGGTCTTATAAAGTTGCAGCATTACCTCCCAACTCCTAAACTCAATCCCTCGATTAATGAAGGCCAGTACACCATATGCCTTCTTGACCACGTCCTCCTCCTGCGAGGCCGATTTAAGAGTCCTGTGGACCCGGACCCCAAGGTCCTTCTGCTCCTCAACAATATCTTTTATGAACTCCTGGCATCCCAAGGGGCTTTACACCCAATGATGTCCAGTCACTGGAAATGAAACACAATCAGTTTGTGCACAGCAAGCTCCAATAGGTGGTGATCGGATCACCTGCTTCAGTGATGTTGGGTGAGGGATAAATATTGGCCAGGACAGCAGGCAAAAATTCTTCTGCTCTTGAAAGTAATGCCATAGGATTTTTGTGCCCACTTTTGATGGGGCCTTGTTTAACATCTCACCCAGAAAGGTGGCTTCTCAGTCCAGCTGCTCCCTCTGTACTACACCCAAGTGTCTGACTAGGCTTTGTGCAGGTCTGTGTGTTGTGTAACTTGAAGCCACAACTTACAGACTTGAAAGGTACGAGTATTACTCATGGAGCCATGACTGACATGTATAGCGTATAAGAATATGGAAATATGACAGGAGGCTGGAATTGCAAAACTTCTAAAATATCCAGTGTTCCAAATTAGAAATGAATTAGAATTGTTTATTGCAGCTCCCTTGAAGAGCATTGAAAGAACTTGTGTTTGTCAGATTTCTGACTTCAAGCAAACATTCTAAATTCCTTTTATTTCTGAATGTAATTAAGCAATGTTTGCCAGAACTATGAAGGGATTTTTGTGTACTCTGTAATTGAGTGTTTTTTTTTTCCTCTTGACAGGGAGAATGACCGGGTTATAAATGTTAATGGTTATCCCATGGAAAATGTGCCTCATTCCTTTGCTGTACAACAGTTGAGAAAATGTGGGAAAGTAGCTCAAATAGTAAGTGCTGATTATAATCATGAGTAAATATTATAGAAATGTATAGGGCACCTGGCATCTCTT